>NW_015386972.1:394482-448685 GCF_001527695.2 Protobothrops mucrosquamatus
ACTCCTGGTGACTGCCTGGACAGGTCTCTGCATTTTTCTTGGCAAGATTTCAGAATTGGTTTGCCATTACCTATTTCCTAGGGCTGAGGGAGAGTGACTAGATCATTCACCGGCTTCATGCTTCCATCAGAACTATAAGTCATAGTTTCCCAATTTATAGTCTAGTGCCTTAACCACTGTATCAAATAGTCTCTCAATCAGAAGCATTAAGGAGAAACACCCAGCTTCACCTGGCTACTTTGCTTTGATATGCCTAGAAGATAATTGAAAATCTAGAAGCAGCCAATTACATGTGGCATGGTGGAAATGAATTACTGCTTACCGATCCATACTGAAGGAGCACTTCACTAAAACCTTGATGGAAGGAAAGCACTTTTCTGAAACCTTATAGGTCAGGGTAGAGCTCTTCAGTTCTTGTTAGAAAGCTAAGGAAGCTAGCAGCCAACCATTATTGCCTAGCTGGATATTCAAAGGAAGACTTAGTATCATTGATATATCTATTCAGAAGTAAGGTTTACCAGCTTCACATATGTGAACATAGGTCATAACTAGCCTTACTCTTTATTACTATACTGAAATCAAATTAAACACACACTGAAATCCACTGCAGTCATAAAAATGAACATCTTCCGTATTCATCTCTTCTCTGTTTAAATATCTTCCAGCAAAGGAAAAAGTCATTTTGTAAGACAAACTTTTCTACTCTCTAGCTATTATTATCCTTAAGACATTTCTCAGAATGTTGAAACAAATCTACTTCCTTAGAATGCCCACTATTTCTTCTCATCTTGCTCTAAACTAGACTTGCCTCTGTATGACAGTATGTGAAGACCATAGCAGTATCTTTTTTGGGCTAAATATATATAGCTCTTTAAATACCCCTTATAAGACCAGATATCACCTTCATTGTAAGTGTTTTGCTTTAAATTTTTTTGAGGAACAAAATATTAATTATATGCATATCTAGAAATCAACAAAATTCCAAATGCGCTGTATATACAGTGCTTTTTTTGTTTTTTTTTAAAAAAGGTGCCGGAACTCACACATGTCATACAACCCGCCTTGCCTACCCTACAAAGTTCCATCCAAAAATGGTGCTGGAACTCTGTTCTGGGCGTTCTATGACAAAAAAGCCCTGTGTATATATATTTGTATCTCCCCCATCCTCTCCCCTCTTTAAAACACAATTGAACAGTTAAGGTAACTACTAAAAGTAGGAAGGAAATGGGTGCTGATAGGGTGTCAGTCTCGTGTTGGAGAAAACATCTGAGAGTGCCATGAATAGCCAAAAAAATCCCAAAAAATAGATCATGAAATAAACCACTCTACAGTTCTCATTTATGGCAAAAAAGGATCAGGTTCAAATTATCATATTTTGGACATATGAGAAAACCTAATTCTATTGACAAGGTCATAATGCTATTTATGTGAAGCCGCTGGGGGAGATCATTCGTGGCTTTGGGGTGGATTTCCATCAGTACGCTGATGATACTCAGTTGTACATATCCACCCCGGGCCACCCCAATGATGCCCTTGACGTGATGACCCGATGTCTGGAGGCCGTGAGGGTCTGGATGGGGAGGAACAGACTCAGGCTCAACCCATCCAAGACCGAGTGGNCCTCTGGAATGAACTGCCCCCAGAGATCAGGGTGATCCCTGATCTCCCTTCCTTCCGCCGCGCCCTTAAGACTTGGTTATTCCAACTTGCAGGACTGGCCTAGGGCAATTTTTAGAGGGGGTTTTAATTATATTTTAATTAGACTATATTTAAATATTTCTTTTTAATTAATTTTAATTCTGTAATTGTTATTTGTGTACTTTTAATCGATTGTCAGCCGCCCTGAAGGAGAAGGGCGGGATATAAATTTAATAAATAATAATAATAATAATAATGCTAAAAGTGAAAAAAGAATAAGAGGAGGATAAACAGCAAAGTAGATGGATTTGATTAAAGTGGCAATGAATGTACCATTGGGAGACCTGAGAAAGCTAGAGTGGAGAAGGCCTATTTACATAGTCACTAAAAGTTGACTCCAACTTGATGGCATATAATACATAATTCAGTTAATTAGATTGTGTTATATTAGATTAAATTATATTACGTATTTCTTTCGCATGGTATTCACAATTAATTATTACTAAAATAGTTTGGACTTGATTTTAAAATATAATTCAGGAATAGTTTTTATGTGATGCTGATTTACCTGTGATTTCTTAATTAATATATGCACACATATTATATCTATCCCAGTTGATTAGATACAATTGGCTATACAGAATATCCTTCAATACGAAAAATATTTCTTCCAAAAAGTAATTGATGGATGAAAGTCTTTTCATACTACTGTCTATCTGTTTCTGAATTAGGGCCACAACATCTGACAGATTTTTAGAGTTGATTTATTATATAACTAAAAAACAAATACACACAAACTTTTAAAATGCTGCATTCCCCTTTGCTTTACACTCCTTAGGATATGCAGTGATAGATCTGTAAATAAGAGCAATGAATCATTTTTTTGATGCTCTAGCATGTAGAAGTTGCTTTTGGAATTGATCCTGCTGGAGAATCAGCTATGTGAAACACAGCTTTCTGACTTTGTTTTTACTGATTTATTTTTTTTACAGAACAGGCATATGAGGCTGGAAACCATAAATTTCAGCTACCGAAGTATAAGACAGAAAAATTAATATGTTCATGATTTTGAAAATAAAAAATCCACATTAACCTTTATTAAAATTTGGCAAATATCAGAATATCAGCAAATAGCCCGAGCCTGCAAAGACGAAGTGAGGAAAGCTAAGGCTCAAAATGAACTAAGGCTTGCAACCAAAGTCAAAAATAACAAAAAAAGCTTCTTTCAACATGTAAAAAACAAGAAAAAAGTGAAGGAAACGATTGGTCCATTAGTGGGTGAAAGTGGCAAGAAGGTGACAAGCAACAGGGAGAAAGCAGAACTATTTAACTCGTTTTTCGCATCTGTCTTTATACAAAGAGAAAAAATAGACCAACCTATCAAAAATAGTGCCATAAAAAACAAAATAGAAATACAAGTTAAGATAGGCAAGAAAATGGTAAGTGAACACCTGTCCAACCTAGACAAGTTCAAATCACCAGGACCAGATGGATTACACCCAAGTTTCTTAAGGAACTGGCAGATGTGATCTCAGAACCACTGAACTATATTTTTCAAAGATCCTGGAGCACTGGGGAACTACCAGAGGACTGGAAAAGAGCTGATGTAGTTCCCATCTTCAAAAAGGGGGAAAAGGGACCCAGGAAATTACAGACCTATCAGCCTGACCTGGGTATGTCTAGTTTAATGAAGAGAAGGACGAGGGGGGACATGATAGCAGTATTCCAATATCTCAGGGGCTGCCACAAAGAAGAGGGAGTCAAGCTATTTTCCAAACCTAGAACTAAGGAGAAACTTCCTGACAGAACAATTAACCAGTGGAACAACCTGCCTCCAGAAGCGGTGAATGCGCCAACACTGGAAGTTTTTAAGAAACTGGACAGCCATTTGTCCGAAATGGTATAGGGTTTCCTGCCTGAGCAGGGGGTTGGACTAGATGACCTCCAAGCTCCCTTCCAACTTTATTATTATTATTATTATTATTATTATTATTATTATTATTATTATTATTATTATTATTATTATTATTATTATATGTTTTGTGCCATAAACGTAGGTATTCTGATGTTATAATGTCCACTTCTGGATGCTACAGTTCAAAACGCACAGTCACAAATTAGAGGAATATCAGAAAAAGGCTATCAAGTTAGTGAAGGGTCTGAGAGCCAAGCTGTGTGAGCAATGGTAAAAGAATCTGGGGATGTTTTGGCTACAGAGGAGAGATAGCAGTCTTCAAATAACTGAAGGACTGTTGCACAGCGCTCAGTCTTTCTTTCTCCAGAGGGCAAGATCAGAACTAGTGGGTTAAAATTATAAATAAGTAGGTTCAAGCTCGTGAGAATTTCCTGACTATATGAGCTGTCACCCGATGAAACAGGCTGCCACATGAAAGGGTGAGTTCTTCTTCACTGGAGGTCCTCAAAAAAAGTTTGGATGGTCTTCTGTCAGAAATGCTCTGAGTGCGAAGTTGATTTCTGATTTATTCCAACTCTATGACTGTATGTATTTCAATATGCAAAGCAACAATAGAAATTTTGTTTAGAAATAGTTTTTGTAAAGTTATTTTGGCAGGCCTATAAAGCTTGAAATACTTCCCCTAAAAAGAAATGAAATGCATTTAGTTAATGGCAAGTTGTAATTCTGAAAATGTGGTACAAGACTGTTTTTTGAGGCATAGCAGGATAGTAAGTTGGAATATAACTTGATTTAAGCTTGACTTCTGATGATGTTTTCTTGACAACAATACAGAAGTACTTTGCCATTTTCTTGTTGTTGTCAATTTCCCAGTAGAGTCTATTTGCTTTGGAAAATCCAGATAGATTTATTTATTACTGTATTGTTATTAGATTTATTTATCTAATTTATATAGCAGCCCATCTCACCAAAAGCAACTTGAATGGCATACAACAAGCTAAAACAATGACTTCCATATACTAACTGAATCTCACCTAGCATAACTCCTCCAAATCAATCAAGTTCGGCTGATTGAAGTTTTCTTCAAATTAAATTTAGCAGGAAACAGCTAGCAGGCCTTTTCTGTCATGACCCCTGCCATTTGGAACACCTTAAGCCTGACCCTGCTGGCCTTCCAGGACTCCACTCAGAGTCATCTTGAACCAGGAGATGGGCTGTAAATAATAATAATGATAATAATAATAATAATAATAATAACAACAACAGCAACAACAACAACAACAACAACAACAATAATAATAATAATAATAATAATAATAATAATAATAATAATAATAATCGTACAGCTGATTGATATCTCTGTACCAGGAGATGCCAGAGTCGAAGAAAAAGAACTGGAAAAAATTATGAAATATCACAACCTGGCCATCGAAACTGTGCGATTATGGATGAAACGTGTAACAGTGGTACCCATTGTCATCGGGGCACTGGGAACTATGTCCAAAAACTTTGCATAATACATCAAGAAACTGCAGTTTCCTGCAATAACTCCAGCAATGTTAAAAAAAACTGTGCTACTCGGAACATCTTATATTTTAAGGAGATACCTGGTTGACACCTAGGATGCTGGTAGCAAACTGTGTCAACCATCAGTGCCAGCCAATTTGAATGTTCAGTTGACTGAGGTTCATGTTTAATGAATAAAAGAATAATAATAATAATAATAATAATAATAATAATAATAATAATAATAATATAAGATGATGATGATGATGATGATGATGATGATGATGATGATGATGATGATGATGATGATGGGTGGATGAAAAAGCCAAATCCAGGTAAAAAATCTGGCCAAGTGTACAATGAACCATAATAGTAATAACAATAGCAATAGCACTTAGACTTATATACTGCTTCCTAGGGCTTTACAGCCCTCTCTAAGTGGTTACATGTTGCCCCCAACAGTCTGGGTCCTCATTTTACCAACCTAGGAAGGATGGAAGGCAAAAGGCAGCGTTACTCAGTACAACTTACATCCTGCAATGATACCTATAACATCATCATCTGCCTATCCCAGGTCTTTGAGAAGGACTCGATAAGTGGATAAAAATGCTAAGTCCAGTCTGAACATCTGGCTGACAGTGCATGAATCATAGTAAGTGCTTAATGCTTAACACCTAGTTGTTTTGTTTGTGGGGTTGTTTAAGGATGTTGCCTCAGTGGACATGTTTGTTTTCATTATTTGTGATTTATTTTGTTTTTTTATTTTGAAACTTGGCAAGATAGGCCGGCCTCTCAATTGAATTAAATGAAATAAAAAGCAAACTAATAAATGTCTTGGATTTGTCCATTGCATTTAAAAGGTAAAATAACATAACACAACATAAAAGAGTACTCAGTATTCAGTTCTTGTGTATCAACAACCTGCATTTTTAAACTTCATTTTCAATGAGCTGAAAGTGGTTTTTTGAAATGTTTAACCTAATGTTTTTTTTAAAGGCTGCTAAAAGGTAAATTATTCATTACCTTCTTTCCATCACTGTCTTTTTGCATAGCAAACATAAATCTATGTGGAAAGAGCATGACTAATGTATGCTGGAACTTTGTTTTCTGGTCCTAGCATAGTTGTCAACTGTTCCAATAGACAAAATGAAAAGTTAAGTCCAGGTGTAAGGACAGCTTGATATCTTCTAGGTATTTTGGACTGCAAATCACAGATTTTTCTGTTTACTGAAGCTGAAATGGAACACTTTTGTTTCCCTACCTTTGTGTTTTAAGGGACAGTGAGAATGAAACTTTTACTAATGAAAGCCTTTGTGTTGATAAGCAGAAAAGAGGGAAATTAAAACCATTGCTCTTTCATATACTGTATATATGGGGTAGGTGTTAAAAACGGGTGCCCTTGAGCGATTGCCAGTAGATCATCCCTTGGGAGCTTGCACATGAGCAAGAAAGGCAAGAGAGTTGTCAAATGGTGGAACAGAATTCAATGCGCATCTTGCAGACAACCTGGCGACGGAGGCGCAAGGATCACGAGTGGTGGGGAAGAGAAAGGAAGACGAGAGTGAGCGGCTGGAAGGAGATCTCCAATATACCTGGGTGCACCCCCAAATAGGGACAGTGCTCCCAAACAGAAGAGCAGACGCACAGCCTGATGACAGCCCCATAGGGAAAGAACAGACATTGCTCCGAGATAGAGGCGAGGGGGGAGAACGAGCGAAAGTGCTTGGCACAATGCGACAGCTGGATCATATGAGGAAAGCGATCGGGGGGTGGGGGAAGAAAGAGGGAAGAGAGAACAGCAACTTCGGAAACCAATGGTGTAGCAGCAGATAACTGTATGCATATGAGGAAAGTGATCGGGGGGGGGGGGAGAAAGGGGGAAGTGAGAGCAGCAACTCCGGAAACCAATGGGGTGGCAGCAGACAGCTGGATGCATATGAGGAAAGCGATCGGGGGAAGAGGGAACAGCAATTTCAGAAACCAACGATGTGAGAGCAGACAGCTGGGTGCATGCGAAAAAAGAGATTGGAGGAAGGAAAAGGGAAAGGGGAACAGCAGTTTTGAAAACTACCAAGGGAGCAGCAAACGCGTGCCCTTTGAAAATAAAACAATTAGAGACATCTAGTGGACCAATGACCAGGTCGCAAAGCCGGCTAGTAACATAAAGAGGACTCCCATTAACTTGCTTTTATGCTCTGATGATGTCGGCAGTGCTGGCCGACGAAAGCTCAGCATTTGTATTAAACAGCTTTTAGTTTGATATTATCCTGGTGTTTGAATTTATTTATTTTATCTCATGGCTTACCAGGATTCGTATTTTTAATATAATTAGAGACAGATACAGATACAAATACAATATATATATTGTCCCAGTCTTGAAGGATTTGGGGGAGGGGGGAGACAAGAAGCAGGATTATAGAAGAACATATAATATTCCAAATGAGAGTTGCTATCCCAATATTTTTTTTGAAAACTGACTTTGAGCCAGGATGGTAGAGTATTTGCTCTTCAAAATGTGAAATGTATTTACTTTGCTTACTTAAAAGACTTGCCATATTGGAACAGTAATCATGGTGATGTACAACATAGTAAAAACAACAGAGACCCGTAAAAAAATAAAAATCAGTAATGGATCTATAAATTTATGCATTGGCAGAGTTCTTATTCTGTAGATAAAAGAGAATGAAGAGTTAAATGAAGTCAAAAATGTCAGAAGGACCTGATTATGTGGCTATAAATCTAGAAATTCTGGCCTAATTTTAAAAAGTTGGCAAGAAGACTGTGAATGTTATTAATGAATATGGAAATCTAATGTATCCTGACCAGTACCTGTTCTGTATATGTTTGTTTGATTGGTTGGTTCCAGACTGACTAATATCCAGTTAAAAACAAAAAATAAAACAGCCAATATCCATTTTTTTAACCTATCAGTTGGTATGTAAATTTTACTATGAAATGCCATGTACTCGTTAGCAATTTTGGCCCTGTATTCATTGATACGCCTATAGGTGGTCAGTTTTCTGAAAGTAAGTAATCATTTATTTTATTGCACAAGGATGATAGGCTGGAAGCGGATATTCCATATACTTTGAATATGATAGATGTCATTTTTTTAAAAAAAAGTCTTATTTGATGAACAGATTGTCTATTGCTGTTCCATTTACCCAGAGTGAATTTGAATTGTGTATGTCTCTCAGAAATGTGCTAGTTTAGCAGCTGAGGAAACAAGACATTATAGAAAGGACAGTAGGTGAAAATAATCTCTTTTAAAACAATTCCAGCTCTGAAAAGGTGCAAACACTGTCTGCATGCTGATGACGAATATGCAATGAATAGGCAGGATGACCATTAAAAGAAAAAAAGAAGAGGAATTTTGAAACTATATTAAAAGGCTTTAGAAGCAAAATATGCAGGATAAGATGGACTAGATCATCGTACATTTTGCTTGCTGCTTGATTTGATTTAGTTTGGCATCTAGACGTTACGCCATGGGATAAGTCAGGGAAGGGCAAACTGTGGTCCAAGACAGGCATCTTTTTCTCAGTTAGTTATGCTACCATTGGTGACATTAATCAGTATTGTGGAAGACAGATTGCTCACCTAAGTATATTTTATCATATACAGAATTTCTTGACCTCAGCTCACCCTTTTTTGTCAGTGTGACCATTGCAAATTTCTGTTTTACTCCATGTTTTACATTATTAGTGGTGCATAAGGAAGGGTTGAGGGGCATTTTGTTAAACTACAGTTCTCCATGTCCATCACTGTTGACCATGGATAGTTTAAAGGATGCTGAAATTTCTTGGGTCCTGGCCAACATGATGCTGAAGAATTATTGGTAAGTGTCTGGGAAAGCTGAGGGTGAACTTAGATCATATAGAGGTAGAAAGTCACACAGCTTCGGTGAGAAAAGAAATGTAGTGGCATGGTAGCCATGGTTTTTGATCCTGTCCATGTTTATGTCTTTCTCAGTCAAATTCTGAGATGGAAAGTTAATCCTTATAGCTAATTGATTGTGGCGTGTGTGTGCGTGTGCACGCATGCACGCATAAAGTATATATGTGTGCTACCTGCTCTAACATATGCCAGTGAAACATAGATACTAATCTCACAATCAATACAAAAGCTACGAGTGGGTGCAAAGAGCCATGAAAAGATACATGCTCGGCATTACAAGACAAGATAGAAAGACCTGTACAAACAAAAGTTTGCTATATCATCAAGAGAGTAAAAGAATGGAAATGGAAATGGGTTGGTTACATAGCAAGAAGAACTGATGGCAGGTGGACCAAGGCAGTCATAGAATGGATCCCACTTGATAAAAAGTGTCCATGAAAGAGACCTAAAACAAGATGGATCGATGACATCAGCAAGTATTGCTACATATCTTGAATGTAGTATCATGTTTCCCCCAAAATAAGACCCAGTCCTTTTTTTTTCCTTCAAAGGAGGCACCAGTTCTTATTTTTTGGGGGAGGGGTCTTTTCCACTCACCTCATGGCAGCCCTGCCCAGCCAACCTAATTTTTCTATGGCTGAAGGAGCAGCTTCATTCTACAGCTGAGAATGGAGCTCCAGCCTACATTTCAGGCGTTTGCAAGTGACAACTGAGCTATGGATTCAATCCATAGCTCGGTTCTCAGCTGCAGAGGCCTTCCAGAAAGGCCTCTGACTGCAAAATGCAGGCCGGAGCTCCATTCTCAGCTGTAGAATGAAGCTGCTCCTTCAGCCACAGAAGGTGGGCCGGTGAGGCAAGTGTCGATCCATGGGAGGCTTGGCTGAAATGGTAAGCTCCAACCCTCCACTTCTGCCCTAGCTTGATTTTTAGTTGTGCACCTTGCCCCCAAAGTAGGGTTTATTTTTTGGGTAGGGCTTATATTAGGCCCACCCAAAAAATCAATCTAGGGCTTATTTTCAGGATAGGTCTTACTTTCGGGAAAACATGGTACTAATTGCACATCTGGCTTGCATGAACTGGGAGTTATTATATGTTTTACACACACACATACACACACAATTCATGCAAGCCAGATGTGTACTATTATCTCTTTTCGTATTTTGGTCACAGGCATGAGACACAATTTTCTAGTGATACAGATATTTAGTCTAAAATCTGACATGATCAACTGGTTATAGGAAATAGATAAACTTTATTGTATGGCAACAATACATACTGCTACTCTTCTCATTGCTAAGTAAAGAAGAAAGAATCCAGCAGATTGTGTCCACTAAGGCACCACCAATGACTCCAGCCTTTAGATCATAAAAGGATAAAAAACATACCAATTAAATGTATGATGCATTAGCCCATAACTGCATTGAGGCTACAAAGACATCAGTCATACTTAGCTTGTTATCAAGCTATGCCTGACACCTGGTGATTGCACAGAAAAAATGCTTGCAATCTTAAACCTGCCCCTAGTAATATTTAGGAGCTCTTGAAGGAAAGTCCTATAATCTCTTTAATACCATCTATCCATTTTCTCTCTTGTCTTCCTATTTCCCTCAACTTTGCAAAGCATAGTGGGTTTTTTTTACTGTTTTTAGTGAATCATCCATATATATCACATCCCCAAAGTATATGAGTTTCTGCTTGCCTTTTATCATTTCCAGAAAGCAATTAGTCTTTTTTTTGATCCAGTGCTGATTGCTTCTTCTTGAAGAACTCTTTTAATAATTATTTCCAAAATGATAATTAGAAGGGATCTATTGTTCTATCCTGTTATTTCACAATTGCCAACCGGAAAGATACTATTTTGCTCTTCGTTGCCATAGAAATATTCTTAATTTTCATGATCTTATTTAAGTTTGTTCTTGCCTTCCTTCCTAGGATTAATGTTCTCTTTATTTCTCCAGCATTCTATTATCCATTTTTTATTCCAAGAGGAAAAAATGTCTTCACCCTCTTGTACAGCCTTTTTAAATGGAGTTCTGTGGATCCTGGGTGTTTTGCAAGAGATTGTGATTGAACAAAACAAAGTATCTTTTTTTTTTAACTTCACGTGTCATTCAGTACAATACTGACATTTACAGTGGTGGGATGCTTTACACACCATAATTCAGATAGCAATCTGCCTCTTTGCTATTGTTGTAAATCTTGTAAAATGTGGATTGTGTAGGTTAGAAATGTTTTGTGAAGTTTTTTTTTTCTTTATTTTTATGCAGGGTTTCCCTGAAAATTATTTTAAGGATTCCTCCCAGGTCAAAAGGTTGGAAAAGGCAGTTCTAGTGGATGAGCTAGTATAAATCTATTCCCTTTCTCAAACACAACATTAGCCTGGATTTTTTTTTCACACTTCATCTTTCCGTTTGATCCTTTCATAATGAGCTCCTCTAAATATTCTTTACTTGTAGCTAATGAAGTGGTATCACCTGCATTTCTCTGCTCATTAGCATTTTATCTCTCATTTTTATTTCAGCTGTCTTCCATTAAAATTTTGTATTCTTACATTTGTATATAAATTAAACATATAAGGAGACAAAATGCACACACATTCAGTGATTTCTTACAATAATTTCTTATCTTCAGAAGAATACGTTGTTCTGGCATATCTATTATTCCCAATGTGTTCTATATTCTGCCATAACCTATTACCTGAGGTCCCAAACCTATGGTCCTGTAATCACATATAGCCTTCCGTTCATTTTCTATGGCCTAACATTCCTTTATAGGAATTTCTAATTAGGTTAGAACCTTCACACATATAGATTTACAGCTTGGCACTGGAAATGTTCCAGGAAGAAGAATGGCAAGCAGTTGGCACATGGGGATTTCTTATACTGCTTGCTTTACTTTTATCACCTTGTGGGAACTTTTTCCTGTTCTCATGGTTAACTCCAGGATGGCATTGCTTCTGAGGCTATTGATCAGGGCAAGATGGAGGTGTCCCTTGGTCACAGAAAAATTGGGACTATCTAAGAGAGGAAGCAGTCAATGAGGAGAAAGTTCTGACTGCCCCACCATGAGGGTCTCTCTGTCAGATAAGGAATGGGAAGGATAACTAATAAGATAACTAAGGAAACTAATAGATTTCTCTGGTGGAGGTGGGGGAAGGACTCAAAGAAAGAAAGAGAGAGATGACAACAATGGCTATGATTATTATGATGATTCTGTTTAATAATGGGTACTTCTGATGTGTTACCACTTCTTATTAGGAGCAGCTTGGAGGTGAATCTTGGCCAAGAATGATGTCTCAGAAGCTGGGACTGTCTAAGTTAATGAAAAATAGCTGCCATGTAAGAGCCAAGTGAAATAATTGGCAGCTATGTTTTTTTAAGTAGTTCCATTTTGTTGTTAAGTTTTTGAATAATTAGAGATTTCCATATCAGTATGTGAAAACACTTCAAAATTAATCGTTAGACAGCATTCCTAATAATTTGAATTTGAAACCCCTGATATACCCAATGATTATGGTCCATAAACCATGGTAAATCATCTGAGGTTCTCTTGCTCTCCTCATGTATCCTGTGCCATCTTGCTACCTCATGTGAAACTTACCTGTTCTTCTATCATCTCTCTTCCCATATAGCTTCTTCTTTATGCATTTATGTAAAACTGCTTGTGTGGTTAAATAAAGCAACAGTTTGTTAATTTGCACATTCTCTTGCATCTTCGTTCTTCAGTATAGGAATATACTCTGGACTATAGGCCTCATAAGAGACACTTTGATATAGTGGTTAAGGCACCGGGTTGGAAACTGAGAGAAACTTAAGTACAAAGTCCTTGGACCACTTTCTTTCTTTCTTTCTTTCTTTCTTTCTTTCTTTCTTTCTTTCTTTCTTTCTTTCTTTCTTTCTTTCTTTCTTTCTTTCTTTCTTTCTCAACCCTAGGAAGGAGTCAATGGCAAACCACTTCTGAAATCTTGCCAAGAAAACTGCAGGGACTACTACAGATAGTTGTCAGGAGTCAATACCAATTTGAAAGCACCCCCTCCTCCCAAAAAGCTTCCCATCTTTGCTTCATATTTGTAGACACATAGCTACAGTGTGAGCACTTTAACTTCTTCTTCTGCACCTTTAAATGGTGAAAAAGGTTTTTCCTCTATCCGTGGTGCTTTCCTATTTGCTTATCTTGGGTCATTTCTAAAGGAGTTGGCTCCTGAATATATTCTCTCTCTGCAAATGTTTCCGTTTCTGTTCTATAGTAATCACATTTATAAATGGTTTCAGCATAGCATTTCAATTTTCCTTTAAACTCTTTTGCCTATCTGAGATCATTCTTGAGTATTCCATTTTAGCTGTAATTTCTCTGATCATCTGAAAAAGATGTCTCATGTTCTTGTTACGTGCTTCCAATTGTTAATATTCCTGATAGGGAGGACCTTCTTGTCTTTTCTGACTTGATAGAATATTACATATCATTGTTATATGTCATTCCTATTGCCCAAGCTTTCATCTCCTCCTTTCTCTGGCTGGCATAATTGCTTGTTCTGAAAGCCAATTGAATCTTTTCCTCTTTGAATTTTTGGAATTTTACTGTTCATCAGGTTCTCTTTCAAATAAATGAAGAATCCTGAGTTTGTTTCTTACACTAATGTTCTGGTTGTATATGTTCAAATCTTGCTGACATACATGTATCCCCTTTCATTTTTTAACTTTATCTTGTATATAATTCATGATCTCCTGGTATACCTGAATGTGTTCTGGCTGTGTTTCTTCATCTTTTGGTGGCTGTTGTTGGTTTTTCTATTTGATTCTGATGCTGTGCATCTATTGATGTCCTTGTTTCAAATCTGGGTTATGTTATTTGAAGTAGGTTTTGCCAACAAAGACTTGCTTTCACAAAAGGCCCTATCCAAATAATATTGCATTTCCAGGTTACTCAATTTCTCTAACATAGGCATTCCAGTCACTCATTAGTATACAGTACTTAAATAACATCGATGTTCACTGGATAATCAGTCATTCTTCTTGATATAATCCTAACATTTATTGGATTATCATCAGTTAACATTTGGTTGATTTCGTTTTGAATGACACTGCCGCTACTTCATTCTTTTGTATGTTCTCACTCTATATTTACATTATATCTGTTACATAAATATTTGAGTTAAGTTGGTCCTTTCCTAAACTATCTCATACAATATATTGCATTTCTTCTTTGATAATTTCACATTGGCTTTCATGTGGGCTTTTCATATTCCAAATTCACAGAATTGGTTTGTGTCATCTTCTTTCTGGTTTGATTTTGGTTTTCCTTCTCAACTGATTGGCTTCCATCCCATACTCTTGGTTTCAGTTTTCCTGTTTTGACATTAGCAGCAAAACTGATCCTAGCAGGAGTTCACACTCACATCACTGTTATTCTTACAGGTAGCTAAATTACTGAGTCTTTTAGCCATGTCATACAGTCCTCTGGGAGAGATTCCAACCATCACAGGAGTTATAATTACCACCAATGATAACTACCTTCAGTAGTTTGATATCAGCAGTCCTTTAATGAAATGAATCATGACCTTTTCAGACAGCTCAGAGCAAGATAGATTGTCCTAGAATAATTCAGACAGGGAGTCCTTTATCTTCTCCTTTACCTTTTCCGAATACATTCAGCCTGTTCTTATCTAGGGAGGGGATGCTTTAGTTTCCAACCACTTAGGAGATGGGAACCAGGAGACATTCTCCACAGTGGCCCCAATGCATCGTACCCTTGCCCCTTGAGTGTGCCTAACCTTCTTACAGCCTTTTGCAAGAGGTGAAAGGGATACTTTTTATATTGGTTTATGATTCTTAAAGGTAAGGATGGGTTCTTGTTTGGGGTTTGGATTTTCTTGGGAATGGCTGTTAAAGGATTCCACTGCCTTCATATTGTTGGATGTTGTGCAATGGTGTATTATATGACTATATTGGATTTTACAGTATTTATTGGAATTTTGTAAACCAACCTCAGTTTTAGGATGGAGATTATAAATAAGTAATTTGCACAGGTAAATCAACATAAGGTTTTCAATTAACATAATCAGATTTAATTTTAGGTAATTCTATTACAGTTTAGAGCACTACAGCATGATGAACTAAGTGCCTATTAAGACTAGTTTATCAGTAAAAAAAATGGAATGATGAAATGAACTAAAAACTTTGATTATAAGACTATTTTCTAGCACAAGTCATCATCTGATGGGTTTTAAGCATCTCTGTGTAGAACCTAACAACATTATATGTTATAGTAGGGTTAGTATGTGAAAGCAGCAGAGAAGTGTAGAATCTACCCTGGGTATTTATGTAATAATGGTAAGATGATGTGACTAGTACAAATATCTCTTTAATAGAGACACTGGAGAAGCAAATGCTTTGTTGTTTCTGTGTGTCCAGTGTCACAGGGAAATTGTCTCTCCTGAAAGAGAATCTTCCTGTATTGGCCTTCAAGGACAGCTGAGGGGAGGGCATGACATTTTGCCAAAATAAAGCCCTCTGGTGGCTTCATACTTCAGTTTAGTTAAGCATGTCATAAGTTAAGGAGAGGATCTGTTGGATTTACTGGCAATAAAGGTTGGGAACCTGGTTAGATCCAATTTACCCTGTGTCTTCTACACACTGGTTAATGACTGCTTTGGCCTGATTATATCCCGTGCTGAGTAGAAGGCCTGGAGAGAAGCCCAAGGATTAGATTTTAGTTGTCACTGCGTGTAGACTGAAAATCATCCTTCATAGTTAATGGGGCAAGACCAAGGGGGAAAAATATAATCTGAACCAATAATTAAATATGGTTACCCACACTCTAGCCTACACTTTCATAAAGCCTTTTCTAGTGTCAGGGTGATATTAAAGACTCATTTTGGGACTTGAATGGCTAATCTTAGAAATTTGGATCAAACAAGTTCTAATAGTACAAAATTGGAGAAGGGCACCATAAAGAAGTTGTGCTATTGGTTTAGCTTCAAATAATGTTAGTGCTGCAGATATATTGTGACCACCTTTTGCCTTAAGGAATTTAAGGATGGTAGATGAGCTCTTTTGTACATTTTCAGCAACTTAAGCTTGACTTAGATTTGCCTACAACTGTCCATAGACATTTCCATGTACCTACACTGAGAAGTAATTGATGGATAATCGTAGGTTTCAGATGGCTACACATGAACCAACAAGTACACCTCCCAAATCCCAACCACACATTGTATAGAGGAATGTGTCCTGCATGCTGATTCATTGATCCAACTTCCTATTCCGTGCTTTGCTATTTGATTGCCCCCTAGCTAGAACCTTAACATTTGCAGAATTGTAAATACAATACCTATGCAACTGTCCCCAAATGACAGATGCATACAGTCCCTGACATGCAGTGACCGAGAAGGCTTTAGTTTACAGAGTTTTCCTGTAGTTGGCAGAATGAAGGACAATTCCCAGATATTTTAATAGGAGACCTCAATCTTGTGGCCATCTATGCTCCAGGAATGGTTCTTGGCTCTTTTGATAAATGCCATGATACAGGTTTTTCTGTTAATTGAGTTTTATAACAATCACTGCAGTACAAATCCTATTCTTTGTCTATTTCTATATGGCCATTTTAATTCAAATTCGTTCCAGATTGTCAGCATCTAATTAAGGTTAAATAGATGATGTGATGGGCAACATCCCCTCCCTTCTTTTTATTTTTGTTAAACATCAGCATGAGCATAATATTTCACAAATACTCAGATCAGCAGTCACATTTACATTACCCCTGTGTTCTAATTAGCTCATCAAGGTCTTCACTGGCAACATAAAATTATTTTTAATGTCCAACATATTTTGTGCCTCTGAAGGATTTTCTTCACTAGTCTAAAATTATTGCTAGGTAAGCTTCAAAAATGAACAAACAAAAAATAGTTTTCTTAATTCTTAAGAAATACATTTACTCTGATAGCTGAAAATGCAAAGAATCTGCAAATACTAGTAATAAAAGTCAAAAAGCACAGTGAAAAAATGAGACAAAAGTTAAATATGAAGTAGACTAAACAAAGGACAACAGGCAGAAAAGCCTTGGAATTAACAATGAAGATATCAAAGTGATGGATAGGTTCTGCCTTTTAGGCTTGACTATCAACAGTAAAGGAACAGTCATGCTGACTGCACAGTAGCACTTGGTAGAGCAGTGATGAAAGCCTTGGAAAAGATATTCAAATACAGTGATGTATCTACACATATAAAGATCAGAATTGTGCAGGCCATGATGTTCTCTGCAACACTCTATGAAAGCAAAAGTTGGACTTTGAAAAAGCAGGGGAGGAAGAGTATTTTCACATTTGAATTTTAGTGTCGGAGAAGATCCCTGAGAAACTAGACACCAGTGCAATGGATTAATGAACAAATCAAGCCAAAGTTATCATAAGGAATAACTTTCTTGGTCCTTGAGAAATACACTTGTACAATTTCATTATTAGAAGCAACCAAAATGCTGCAAAAAAAAATCTGTTCAGATTTTACCATCACATGAAGGTCTCAGCACATAAATAGCAGTGAGCAACTGATCTGGTCTCTGTTTGAGCTGCTGAGATCACTAAAAACCCAATCACCACATACATAGGTGAACTATATATAATGGAAGACTTCAAGTGCATGCAAATACTTCTCTTTGAAGAGCCTTTGTATTTGTACAATGACAATTGTGTAGCACAATTGTGCTACACAATTGTGCTACACAATTGTGTAGCACATGGATTTTAGTGCCTTGGTATGGCTGCAGCGGTGCTGCAGCGGTGCTGGCATGAGTCAGCAAAAGGAGAGAGAAAAGGGGAGAAGAAGGTCAATTCTAGGTTTGAACTATACTATCATGAGGGCTGATGAGCTCACTTGGCTGGTAGTCAAAGCTGTTATGGAGCAGAGGGACATAGCATTTCCATTGGTCCAGCCTTGTACAGCATATAGATGTTGGGGACTAGAGCTCTGGGGAGAAGGAAACCCACCTTTTCAACTAATGGAGGACATGCTGCTGGTATAACCCAAAATTGTAGAGAGAGAGAAGGGGTTGAGAGAAAACAAGGGAAAATTACAAAGTCTGGTATAGAAAGGAAAGGCTGGAGATTAAAGTTTCTGAGTATGAAGGCCAGTTATTGGTTTCTAGGTCAGAGGAGGAGAAGAAAAGTCCATGGGTGGACTTGGAGGAAGAAAAGCAAAATCCTAGAGAGTCAATATCTTCAGCCACCAAGACTTAGTCTTCATGTCTTGGTAGGTGGAGATACTGTCTGTCATGGACTTCGCAAGTTCATTAGAAGATCCAGCATAATAAGCTAAAAGAAGAACAGAGAGAAGTTAGTTAGTTAGTCAGTCAGTCAGTCAGTCAGTCTTCAAATTTATATAGCTGGCCATCTCACAAATATAACTCACAACAGTTAACATTTCAGGATGAAAAAGCTATGATTCCCATCCTACCTCCCTGCATCACAGTTTTGAAAATGCAACAGATTGAATGAATCTCAATTCTACTTCCTGCTTAGAAGACAGAAACTAAGAGGCTAAATTCAGTTCTTCTTAAGTAGTCATGGCAATGGAAGGTTACCTGTTTCCTGGAGTTGTTGAATAGGTCAGATACAACTTTACATTTTATATGTAACTGGCAACCCAGAAAGTTGTAGGTTATTTAATGATCACAACAAAATGTGCTCATTGTACAAGATCATAGTATGAATCAGCAAGGTCTACCATTGCAAAAATCATATTCCCAAAGGCTTTATTATTTTTTTAAAGCTACTGTTCTAGTTCAGAATTAACCGAAGGAAAAACTGCAACAAGTAACTCCCACGTCCAAAATTAAAGACCCACAATACTCTTTTGTGGCATAAATTGTTACAAGGGTATATATAAAAAGGCAAAATTGAAAAGAGCAGCACTCACAACAGGTTGTCAACAATGTAGACCTGTGACATTTTTTCCATACCACACATCACAGAAAAGGTGGTAAAGATAAATGCAGCAATTTTTCCCTCCGGAGAGTATAGTTCAGAAAATACTTTTTACATCAATGACATTTTTATCACTGAGATTTATTTTAGACAGAGTAGTCTACAAATGGCAAAAGCCATTGTGATCCAAGTTCTGCCCCTTTTATAGGTGCAGTGTGTCATTGCACACCGACATATGTGTAATAGGGGCAGAGGCTGTGTTGTAACATTGAAATGCTGCTTTCAACAGTTGAACAAAAGCACCAAGTTTTGTAAGTACCTTGACTCATTGAAGTTAATCTTTATATATATGTTCTGTAGAAGCCCAGTCCATTTCAAAGCAGTATGGGAGATTGCAGCACCTTTTTAAATATAATATCTAGATCTACAGGACCAGTAGTTTTTTTCAGCTGTTCAAAAGGTTCATGGAACAATGAATCCCACACAGAGAAGTGAAAATAGTGTAGTAGATGCAAGAGAATACTCTCAGGAATTTGACACTTTATTTTATCTCCAGAGCCATAAATAATCTTAAAATATTTCTGTGGACATTTCCCAGTGTTTTTCATTTTTAGGCAAAGGTAAACATTATTTTGAAAAGCCAAACAAAAGGCACATCGCCATCAAAACATAAAACATATGAACACTTTTCACCTAATTTCCAACCAATTGAACATATCTTTTTCTGAGTTGGTTTGTATACTTCATTCATAGTTCAGGAAGGAGCCTTGCTCAAGGAAATACTCAAAATTAGGACTTGGGGATTTTGTACATTCAACCCCTGCTTTTATCTCAATAAATTAAATGGCTAAAGTATTCTATTTCTGATTCATGAATCTCCTTGAACCACAAGACGGGCAGCATATAAATTTAATATATAAATATTTTTTTTAAAAGTTAGCTTGACATACATTGAATGATAAGATCAGTCCATTCATCAGCCACTGAATTTAAACTACAAAAATGTGTAGAGCTAAAAGTGTAGAAGGATATACAACTTTCCTTATGCATTCAATTTAAAATGCAATCATTCCCCCAAAACACATTTACCTCATCAATTTTCTCTAATATATACTTTTTTCCACATGAGTCTTAAGTCAAAGGAATGCATCAACAAATTTGGAGACGTGTACAATCCAATTCATAAGTGTGTTCCAATCTAAATATTAGTGTGGGGAAAAGTTAATTAACTGACTCGCTAAAAAAAAATGCAGAGCAAATTAATTTTCAACACCTCCCCACTCCCCCTTCTCTCTTATGCCTTGTGATAAAAATAAAAGATACAGAAACAATAATTGTTGTGGTCACATGCATTGTTTGTAAACTATTTATTCAATTTCTATAGCCACTCAGTTCACTTAAGAAACTGGCCAACTCAGAGCAGGAAAATAGGGCAAAACATTGATTAGGGATTATTACTGTTTTAACCATGGTATCATTGGTTTTATGTAGTGGTTTTGTTTTCCTGTCTTGTGAGACGGGGAGCCATATAAATTAACAAATGACTGAATGAATGAGAAAAAAGAATAAATGAAAATTATACCAAAGATATAGGATAGCTTTGATATAAAGAAATGCCTACATACCATCTGAAACGGCTGCTTGTAAATGTTATATATCTGATTGCCTCCAAATTTAATTTGGATCTGAAGCTTCAGAGTTATTTGTGCCTTCCAAAACTTTTAAGTGAGTGTCCCATAGATGTTCTTATAAAAGAGCCCCCAAATGGTTGAAGAGACAAATCATTTACTATATAGGGAGCAACATCACAATTGTGCTTCATTTAAATTCAGTTAAATTTAAACTTAGTTTTACTCTTTCCAATTCTTTTTTAAAATCCTGTCCTTCTCTAATGAATCATTAGTGTCAACTCAAAAGACAAGAGTGGGGTTCAGTCCAAGATGTTTCAGAAACATTTCAAATAAATACTAATAATGGAACAATTCAGCTGATGATTTAGCAAAATAAGGGCTGATAACTGCAAGGACAATCCAGTTTTCTTTATCAGATTCTAAATATTAGGGCCTATTGAAAAACATATTCAGATGGCTTCATTAATAGAATCTGATCATACATTTTCTTCAGAATATCAGATTTTGGAGATTAACAGAATAACCAAGTTCGAAGGGACCGTGGAAATCTTCTAGTCCAATCCCCTCTCAGGCAGGAAATCCTATACCATTTCAGACAAATGGTTGTCCAATCTTTTTTAAAACTTCCAGTGTTGGAGCATTCACAACTTCTGGAGGCAAGTCATTCCACTGATTAATTGTTCTAACTGTCAGGAAATTTCTCCTTAATTCTAGGCTGCTTCTCTCCTTAATTATTTTCCATCCATTGCTTCTTGTCCTGCCTACAGGTGCTTTGGAGAATAGGCTGAATCCCTTCTTCTTTGTGGCAGCCCCTCGAATAATTGTAACACTGTTATCATATCATCCCTTGTCCTTCTCTTCATTAAACCCAATTCCAAATTTCAGCAACCATTCTTTATATGTTTTAGCCTCCACTCCCCTAATCATCTTTGTTGCTCTTCCCTGTACCCTTTCTAGAATCTCAACATCATGATGACCAAAACTGGATGCAGTATTCCAAGTGTGGCCTCACCAAGGCATTATAACAGTTCATGTGTTTTGGATTCTATCCCTCTGTTAATGCAGCCTAGAACTGTGTTGGCTTTTTTGGCAGCTGCAGGATACTGCTGGCTCATATTATTTACGTGATTGTCCACTAGGACTCCAAGATCCCTCTCACAGTTACTACTTTAGTTAACTGCAATTAAGTCATGGCATAATACTTAAAAGAAACAATAGCCTAACACTTAATGACCCAGATCAAGGATTAACTGGATTGGTATAAAAGGGAATTTTTTTAGGAGTGGGACCAAAATTCCCTACTTCAAAATAACTGAGACCACTTCCTCTTTTAGAGAGACCCTTAATAATCATCAATATCAGGGCAGGCAAACAGAAACCTCTAGGCCTTAGATCTTATGATCTAAGGATGAATAGGGAGGCAGGTAGAAAGTAGGTGGTTATGACAGTCCATCAGCAGTGTCCTTGCTTGCAGACTGGAGTTATCCAATGGCTGCCGTCCGCTTTGGCCTGCAGACCTACCAGCCATGCCCACAGAGATGAAGGAGAGATGAGATCTGGCCCTTTACAGAAAAAAGTTTGCCAACCCTTGCTTTTGATCCATAAGGTGCAACTTACCAGAATGAGCAAATGTGGAAACATGCAAGTAGTTATTTTGTAATGGAATGTGTGGATTACTGAAGGGAAGAGATGCTGCTTAGGAAGCAATAAGACAAGAGAGATAGGAGCCCCCAATGTACTGTATTAATGATCACAGAAAGAAATTTAGGTAGGACCCACCCTAATTGTTCAGGTGATTTAAAGTGGAAGTGGAAAGCTTGTACCTTCAGATTTGCAAAATTCTGTTAATGTAGCCTTTCATTAAAGTGGAATTAATTCACCTAGTCATGTTTCCTGGTTTATCTGGGAGGGCTGACAGCTTTCTAAATATGTTCAGGACCACTAATTGGAATTGATTCCATGAGCAAAGCATCTATTTAAACTCATATCTGAAAAAGAGATAAAGTTATAAAGTGAGAAAGTTGACTTTATTCTCAATATAATAATAAAACCTCCAAAGTTAACAACGTTTGTTCCCTTGTTTGTGCTAGGTTCCCCCCCCCATAAAAGTGGTTAAAGCAGCTTTTGGAACAAAGAAATCATGTTCAGTGGGCTAAAGAAACTGTGTGTGTTAATAGCTAAAGAGTTCAGCTCTGCACAGTCAGTCTTTGTACATGAAGGCAATCTAAGATACAGAACAACTTTTTTTTAGCTTTGAGGGAATCAGTTTTAAAATGTCACCATCTACTTATTCTAATTTGCACATTCCTGCATTTTAAAACATTAGAATGGAAAAAAAGAAATCAAATGCATTACTTAGCTAAAATCACCTTGCTTCACCCTCTAAATCACTTATAGTTGGATTTTTTTTTCTCTCAGTCTGGAGAAAAGAACCATTTCATAACAGTTATTTAAGAGAAGTAAAACTGTTAGCTTGAAAAGTGGACATTTGACAAGATAAATAACAACCTTCTCAACTGATTCTAAATAGGCTTATAAAGTTTTAGATTATCTAGAAGCATCTGCTAAACAGCGGGCAAACTGGCAGGATAATATTAATACTAATGATGATACAGCTAATCCAGTTTGGATTCCACTAATCCATATTCAAATTTTCACTATCACAGTTAATTGTATTTGATTGCACGCACACGCACACACAAATAGAATTCACAAATTCTACCTATTATTGTGAATTGTTCCCCATTGGCCATGCAAGCTGAAAACCCCCTCAGTTATTCAAACACATCTCAAACTCACCAATTTAGGCATAATTCATGTAACTAAATTTCTAAACTATGACCTAGTGTAAAATTTACATTTTAAATTACCATTCAGATAAATCAGAATGCAAGGATTAAAAGATTTAGAAGGAAGCGAGGTAGGCAGACAAGCACTGTTTTCTTCATGTTTATATCCAGTAGAATTACTTAAAAGGTTTTGTTATGTTTGTATCCAGAAGAATTGCTTATCTCTTCTATCCAGTTACCTCTTTAAATGAAACATAAAGTCAATACTTAGTGCTTAATTGGCATCTAATTAAATTGTATAATGTCCACACAACGTGGCCCATTGAACAAATAGAAAGTACTCCCAAGCCTTTTGTTTCTATTGTCCACATGATTATTATTACTGACAGTTAATGTGAATTTCAAGCTAATTATGGGAGTATAACAGGTATAAGGCAGGATCTCATTTAAGTAATTGAGGTTATTGTGAGAAGGGGAAAAAAGATGATTGCAGTAGTTTTCAAAATACATTATTAAGAATGTCATACAGAAAGCAAGAAAATATCTCTACTCCTCCCTCAAGTTACCTAACCACAGATGGTCTTTTCTTCAAATATTCTGACTTGCTTCAACCATCTAAACAGACTAGAACTGTGAGTTCTTGGCTGCTAGAATCTGTTTCAAGGGCTGGGATTAACAATTATCTCAGTACAGCGTAGGAGGAGAACTGATGCCTGCTCATGATTGATACAAAGTAGTGAAGACAACACAAAGATTGAGAGGAGAAGAATGTGGCATCTGTAATCAGAGGCATCTGTAATTAATGTGTTGCAAAGCCATAATCTTCTTTATGAGGTAGATAGATCACAAGACAGTAATGAGATTACCAAAGAAGATGGATTGTTTTCTTTGTTTTCCCCCCCAAAAAATCACTTGAGACAATGATACAAAAAAAATCCCCTATAGCAAATACGTTGGGGCTAAAATTTGATTTCACCATATAGTATTTTGTTTTTCTTATTACCATTCCACAACAGTGATGTTGGCAAAAATTCTAGTCATATAAGGTTTTCATTTCTCCAGCGGATAATACTTAGGCCCTCTTTAATGGCAGCAGAGAGAGGCAATTTGCTTTTCTCATATTTTTTTAAATTTAAAATCATTTTCTTAAATTTACATCATGACTCCCTTACTATTGCTCTCAACAATAACAACGACGTGAGATAAAACTTGGCAAATGAAGGCACTTTCAGAAAGATCACAATGCTTCCCAACTCTTGTTGGAAGGCATTTATTCTGATTACCATACTGAAATAACAGATTGTAAAGTTCAAGTTGTAATTCTCAGTCCTGCTGTGCATTTTTTGCTTAGTACTGTCATGTTCAGTTTCATTTTGGATTCAAAGCTATGTTTCCCCTGCCAGAAAACTAATAATTCTTGTACGTTGAGACTTTATACTTGTTCTTTTTCTCTCTCTAGAGGTCCTTGACTTAGGGCAAGGCATGGAAGATTCAGTTGTCAGAATAGAGAAACTAGCTTCAGTGTGCATATTTATTGTGTATGTATGATGTGGAGAACCTAAAGTGTCCCTGGTATCCTCTCAGTGTGCATATTCATGTATTTGGGCTAATAGCAATGTGAGAAGTGCTTGCTTCAGATTTCTTATAACGCCAATATTCTGGCATACGCTGTGTCTGAGAAAATATACATTATTTATTTGGAGATCTATTTATTATTCTGTGTTAAAATGAAACTAAAAGTGTTTCGTGATTTTTTTATTATATTTTACTTTGATTAAGCCTCTTAGCCAAAACTCAAAGAAGTCCAGAACAATTATTGTAGTGCTTTATCTAGCAGTTATTACTAACTGAGGCAGAGATGAACAAGCTTTTCAGACTCTGAGCTTCATTGAAAAACCTTATTAATTGTCTGGGTAACCCAACCCAAATTGCCACAATCTTATAAGGCTGCCAAAGACTTCCACCGACGTTACAAAACTACTAAGATTGTACAATTATCATAAACATTTTGTCTTATTTGGGGAGATTAAAGGGCGTTGGAACCTACATATGCTACGTTGTCCATTTCAGAGTGCTAATATTGTATTGCAATTCAAATTAAGGTTTATTTATTTAAAAAGAGAGTTGTTGGGGGTTTTTTTTTACATCAGATTGAAAGTGTTGGAAAAGAGTACTTGGAGCAGTTTTCCATCATAGCTCAAGAATGTATTCAGTCAATTTTTACTTGATTTTTGTTTTTTACTAGACAATACTTTTATATTTCTCCAGATGGCATTTCTTGGCATTCCTGTGTTTGTAGTGACAGAGCTGCCCTACCAAGTGGAATGTTAATCAGAAGACATAAAATCAGACTGATGTAGTAAATTGAGGAGTTAGTAATAAAAAGTGCAGGATGTTCCTTTACATCATCTCATGTTGTTTGCTCATAAACATCTATGTCCCTGCAGATGTTGATAAGCTATATTTCCCAGCAGTCCCACCCAGTGAATGAAAAATGCTGAAAATATTAATTCTGCAAAATCTACAGAGCCATCATTGTCCACATTTGCATAATCCAAAATTATTCTTTGTTCTTGTACTTGGAGGTACTCAGATAAGATTTTTACCTTTTACTAGAAGACAAGGAAATATCATGAGCTGGACAGCAAAAACTAGAATTACTTCAGGGGAGAATAAAAACACCGAAAAACCCAGGGTTTTCTTTTAAGATTCCTTTCTGCAGTTCTGCAAAACTATCTGAAGTTATAAAATCATATTTATCTATGATATTAAAACCAAAGACTGGTCTTAAGTTGAAAGTACAGTCACTCTTAACAACCATCACCTTAGAATTTGATTTATCGGAATGCACCAATAAACATGAATGAAGTTAAACATGTTTGACAATATGCATGCCTGAGGTTTATACAGTAATTCGAAATGTGCTGCTGTCCCTATCATGTATTTTCCTCTGGAAAGTTGTACATAGCTTTCAGGTATTCCCATGATCCCTTGCAAAACTTCTCCTGAAGAGCTATTTGACAAAAATCAAACCCTTTTGTCTACTAGCAATAGAAGTATTGAAATCAGTGAAAAGAAAACTAGAATTAATGGACATTTTTAGCATTTGATTTTGTTTATGCAGAAATGTCATTGCTTAATATTTTTGTTGAATCCAGAGTCATTATGATGATCTAGCTACCTCAATCTGTTTCACTGCAGAATAGCATGGCCAACTGTGCCACAAGTGAAAGCTTGCCACCTATGAATCATCTGTATTTCTGTGTTAAACCCTCCTTCAGCATGTCTTTATTTTTTATTTATAAGAAAGGGTACATTTTATATTTTTTATGCAGTGCCCCAGACAGCTTAAACCAATTAAAACAGCAGCAAAAACAATCAAAGTGTTGAAATAAAGTAAAATAATCAGAAGAAGTAATGAAATATGACAGAGACTCAACTGCATAATTAGTTATCAGAAGCAATTAATTAATATTGATGCCTGCCAATTCTTTTTTTAAAAAGACAACATCTAAAAGATTAAAAAATATAGCACTAGATACCAGAATTTCACACAATATGATAAAGGTCAATCAGCCATATCAAAAATTAGGAATTCTATAAAGCTATATTTGGAGATGTGAGGATGAAACTTCTGAGTTATAATTTAAACAAATAAAAGATGTATTAGTGATTCAAATTATTTTCACTTATACGATTTATGCATCTTTCCTAATACGTGTAATTCAGCTGCACATCTGCATGGCCTATACAATTTGTCTTGAAATTTCAGAGATAAAATCTTTAACAAGCATATGACATTTTCTGAATATGAATTCTCATGTGATATCATACTCTTACAAGATTTGCTTCCAAATATAAGCCTTCATTTTTCCTCATTATCCCTACTGTTGGGTACTCTAAATTGCTTGTCTCTCCAGAAATCATTGATGACCTTGAGAGCAATAATTTGCATGTTACTAGATTCCCCACATCCATCTACTTTAAAGAAACAAATCCAAATTACATCTTAACCATATTATGGAACTGAGGGTTTCATCCCTTGGAGTTAACTCTCACATTTGCTAGAAAAGAGTCTCAAGAGAGAAAAGTGATGAGGCTGAAAATGTCCCCAAAAGCATTAATTAGTGTTTTCCAAATTTCCTTCTTTTCATACAAGCTTAAAAATCCCATAGCTGAATAGAACCTCAGGGATTTCTAGCACATCATTTGTTCATTGTTTTTTTTTTCTTCTTCTGAAAAGGTAGGCCATATTTCATGGAGGATAGGCCTACTAGTTCTCGAGGATGCTTCTTGCAAGCTTTTGTGAGGAAATCAATGTGTGTGCGAGGCAGTGGGGAATACTACTGAATCCAGAAACAGCCTTAAATCTTTTGTTTCATCCTGCAGAGTTTTCCTTATCTTCTTAAGAAAAAGTTACCTCAAACATGCTAAATATTCTAGATACCTGTTCCAAAGGCCAAAAAGCAGCTGGTCTTTTTTCTTTTTTCTTTTTTTTCGAAAACATTTCGTTTCTCATCTAAGAAGCTTCTTCAGTTCTGACCAGAACTGAAGAAGCTTCTTGGTTGAGAAACGAAATGTTTTCAAGGGAAAAAATCAAGAAAGTCCATTTGTCTTTTGAAAGGCACCTTTGGGACAACCATGACCTGGATGATTGAGAATCTCCATAGACATACTAGATACCTGAATGGCCAAAAGGTAGGCCACTTAAAAGCAGATTTATTTTAATTGTCACATCAACAAGAATTTTTGAAAACCCAACATAGTTTTGAAATATTATCTGCCTTTAATTTGGATAAATTTCTTTTTAGTTCTAATTTAAATGTTATACTGTAAATTGAAATATTAATTTTGCATGAAATTAAAGAATGCTTACTTAGAACCACACAATTCATTGCAGTGGCTTTATTAACTTGAAGAAACATTTAATGCATTTTTCCTAGACCTGCATGGGAATAACCATACAGTAGGATATAACATACGATGATATATCACAAAACTCATCCAGTATCCTTTCTTCCTTTGCTTGAGTGTGTGGACTTAGATAAACTTAATCCCATCATTTTAAAGCCTCAATTCCCTTGGAAGATATTTGAAAAAGTGCTGGTAAAGACGATATCTTATAATAATAACAAAATGTCATCAGTCTCAGAGAAAATGAATGGAACATTCCCACTTTGAGGCTTTCTTCAGTGGCAATGCTTTAAATTATATGACTATTTGCAAAGGAATAAAATCATAATAAAATGGAAGTGTACATAATTCCTTTCAGATAATTTCTGACTTTCGTTTTCTTTTTCCCTCTTTTTTTCTTCACAGTCTGCTCCCAGTTCTCCAAGGGGGTCTATGCTATCTTTGGCTTCTATGAGAGGAGGACTGTCAACATGCTCACTTCCTTCTGTGGGGCACTACATGTCTGCTTTGTAACTCCCAGCTTCCCTGTTGACACATCCAATCAATTTGTTATTCAGCTACGCCCAGAACTTCAAGATGCCCTTATCAGTGTCATTGAATATTACAAGTGCCAGAAGTTTATGTACATTTATGATGCTGACCGGGGTAAGTCTGGTTGAGCTGTGGGACAAATGAAGAATTAGACAAAGATAGAGAGATTTAGTTCTCATTAAATGTAAGAAATACAGAGGATACTGCAATTTGTGCCACATAACACATTAAATTACATTAAATAAATTACCATATCGTGGTGGACTTGTCCAGATGCCAACATATACAAAAGGGGAACAATAATGCTGATCTAATGTGCCATTTGATATAAACATTATGTGAACATTTATTGTAAATATATCATGTAGATATTCGATATTAAAATGCTGTCTCTTACCTTGACTTTATTGATTGAGATCATGAGGTATATATAGAAATGAAGCATTTCTGACGTGAAAATTTTAAAAAAGCCATTCCTATGAATTGATCTGATCTGATCTGATCTTATGCCATCTCAGGTTTGTCAGTGCTGCAAAAGGTGTTGGATACAGCTGCAGAGAAAAACTGGCAGGTAACAGCAGTCAATGTTATGACAACAACAGAAGAGGACTACAAGTCACTCTTCCAAAATTTGGAGAAGAAGAAGGAACGGGTCGTGGTTGTTGACTGTGAATCAGAACGACTAAATGCTATCTTAGGCAAGGTAAATTGTGCATGAATTGTGCATGAATAAGGCAGGATGGTCTACAGTTTCAGATTAAAAACAATAATGGCACTTACAATAGAATCAGGCTAGGTCCCATTTTAGTTAAAATCTGAGATTGCTTGTCAACAAGCAGATCTGATTGCTTGTCAGATCTGATTGCTGAAACCAAAATACTCTGAGGCTTACTTCTTACTTCCATTTAGACTGCTCTTTCAAAGGTGAATCTGCATGGAACCTAGCTTTTTCCATGACAATAGCCGCCCTGAGTCCCTCGGGAGAAGGGCGGGGTATAAATCAAAGTAATAATAATAATAATAATTCATGTGGGCTGGGCAGTGAGATCTTCACATTAAGGTTGGTGTATCTATGGATGCAGAATCAAGAGCAATAGAACATGCTTCTACTTTGCCTCTGGTACTAGGATCTGCTTCTAGAAATATTTGGAATGTTGCCCTGTCTCTCTTCTTCCTGATAAGGATTTCTATGATAGGGATACCACATATGAAAATCTCTGTATAGTAGTGAGCAACTTTAAAGAGTAGCAAAGTAATTCATGGCACTACTCTAAGATGCTTTTTAGCTTTTTGCTATTAGAGCCTAATATAATAAGGATCTTTTTGGAATACAATATTTATTTATTTACTGAAGCCACAACATAATAGAAATGGTCTCTTGCCTCCTAAAAATGTTAACATCAAAATCTAATATAATATAATCTAATCCAATCTAACAATATATCAAGACTAAAATACAATTACAATTACAAACACACCATTTTAGAATGAAGGGCTTTATGAAGCAAAACAAGAAAAGCTAAAATATTGTTTGGAAATTATGCCTAGATTTGGTCATTATTATTGGCAATGAAACACCATAAATGTGGCAATGTCCTATTTTAAAAGAGATTTAATTTATTTTAAGAAATGCTTCAGTGTGAAGATGCTCTTGTTGCTGCAGTTATTTTAAATATATAAAGCTATGGCTTTTTAAAAAAAAATATGAAAGTGATTAGAGATAAATTTGAATCTGGGTCCCTCAGCTATAGTTAGCATATTGCCCTTATGATATATATTGCACAAGTGGATTCAAAAATAATTGCCCATGTAGAAACGTGGCTGGCATAGCCCAGAAGGCATGCAGAAATACAGATATATCTTCAGAAATGAATGGAAGTGTTTTGAAAACCCCTGTAGAGATTGTAGGCCAGCTCTGCAATATTAAATACTGTCCATGAAAAACAGCTGCTGTGCTGTAACTCTGGGGTTAGAGTGTTGATCAAATTAATCACACTTTTCTCTTGGGCTCCTCCCATCTGTTTATTCATATTCACTTGTTGCATTACCTCTGAAACCTGAGCTGTGAATCACACATGGCTGGAGAACAGCTCTTTCATTTAGAGGCATTCAGTAGGACAGTCACAAAGGATTCAGAGTTGTTCCTATAGACTGTACTGCTGAAATGCAGTAGTGAAAAGAAAAGTGGAACGCCTTGTCTTTCACAACTCTAATGAAGCAGTTGGCTTTTCGTCTCTGTGGAAGACTATACAAAAACATATACTGTAAATGCCTTAGAAATATGTACATACTTGAATAATATTTGCAGTAGACAAGTATACTATATATAGAATTGTAACTGATTTTTGTCATATTACGTCATATTTTTCTTTGTCATATTTCTTTCATTTTGTTAAAATATTTATGTGTTTCTCCTCCTCCTCCTCCTCCTCCTCCTCTTTGGCAATGTATCACCATCACTATCATTATGTTTTGCTTTTTTCTTCATGTTTTATTAATTGTAAAGCAACAAACATAAATCAATGAATAAATATATACATACATACTACACGGTGAGAGTCTAAATGAAGAACTCCAGCCTCTAAATTTTCACTTCCTGACAGCTGCATTTTGGAGCCTTTTTCTTGATTAATGCAAATACTAAAACTCAAAAGCAGACATGTATAAAAGCACAAGATTGGATTTGCAAGTTTAGAAATGCCTCCTTTCATTTCCTTTTTGGGGAGAAACCATCAGAAGCCAGAAGTTAACGGAGGAATACATTTCCTTTTCTTTTAGTAGAAATACAAGAAGCTCCATGTCCTAGAAAGGAACTGTTCATGGAAAATCTGACTGATCTGCAGCACTTCCAGACATACTTGCTTCAGTCATTATTTCATTATCCTACCCAGGAGACCCCTATAGTAGGAAAGGTGGTGGTGGAACCTTACTTATTTGTATCTGCTCTGATAACGCTAATAGAGGTACAAGGATATTAGTATAGGATTCAAGTAGCTTTTAAGGTGTACTCAAGAGCATTCCAGTTGGAAATCTCTAAGGCAGGTGAGCCAGTTAAGGTAGAAACAAGTGTCCAATAACAATTAATCTGCTTGGCAATAATTGTAATGCTGAGAAATTTTATGACATTGTGTAGCATTCCCCAGTTCTCATTTAGGGAATTGATATTTAATTGAAAAATCAAGAAAGAAAATGGAGGAAAGTGTGGAATTGAATTTGTATTTGTATTGGGTCTGTTGTTTATAGCTGGAATTCTAATAAAAGAAACAGAGAGAATGGAAGCTGGCACAAATAGTTCACGACTGCTTTCCATCTTATCTTGCCATTCAAAAATAGCTAGCACTGTTATAACTCTTCTGACCAATGTACAGTAAATCAGAATTGTATGGAAGAGAAAGAATTTCCCAAGGCAATGATATTGATTTCACCAAGGCAATAATCTACTACTGACCAAGAAACATGGCTGTATTGGAAGCCATTAAACGGTTTATATTGACAAATTATCTGCATTTAGATCCAGATGATGGTGAAGTGAGAATGACCAGGCAATGGTTAATGTTCCTTAGATAGGAAGAACATATATTAAAGTCCAGATCTACAGTCATTTTTTTGCACAACTTCAGTTGGAGTGCTCTCAACATTATATAACACAGGACGACTAAGTGTAGCCATGACCACTGTATAAGAATGTTTATTTAAATGGCAGTTTCAAGAGTTTTCATTGTATTTCTAGAATAATGAGAGCAATTATATAATTTCTGAATGCTGCAACTAGAATATACTAGAAAGAAAATGCCTATTGCATAAAAGGGACAGCAAGAATCAGTATCTTCATGCTTGCTTCTATGTTCAGGATTGGTGATTTGTATCTTCTTATCATTCTGTAAGAGATATAGACTAAAAGTTTTAAAGGGCACTCTCAAGATTTTCAATAATTGGATAAAGATTTGCATTTCTTGTATCTATGAGCCAATGTAACTCCAGAAATTCACAGTGGTCATTCTCGGGGCTTTTTCTCAGCTGCTGAATTGGAGTGCTCTCTTCCCATGCTTGAATTGGCAGAAATCTGTACTGGCATGAAATTGCTGTCCCTATTGCCAATTCCTATTCTTTCTCTGTTGCCTATATTTCAAGTCATCACCATTCCTGGATTTCTCACCAAGGAAATGAGTGGCATGGATTACACACACCTTGGAATGAAGAGGAAAATACTCTTTTAATCCCTTAAGACCTAAGCAAATTTTGACTATCTCATTTATGGATTGAGATAAAGACAAAGCCAGAGCCAGAGCCAACGGCAGGAAAACATGGTGTTGTCATGTCACGCTTGGCTGTCACTAGGTACAAGTGAGGCTCAAAATGAAAAGCCTCAAAATGAAATAAACAAGTTTTCCTTCAGGTATTGCAGCAAAGCAAAGGAACAATTCATTCTGTATTTTGTTTGCTTGAGTTTTGCCAAATGTGAATATACATCTGGGTAGTATGTTCGTAAACATTGCCTGATGATCACAATCAGTTGGCTTGTGAGACAAAGAGCACACGTTGTTAATGCTTGTGACATCTTTGAAGGTATCCCATGTTTGCATTTTTTCCAATCTCTCTTACAGATTACTATCATGTATACCTCCACATATCACAAATTGTATTTGAATGTAGGAGTTATATTCTTTAAGCAGTTTCAATCCCAGTGAAATGTTTATTTCCTCCACAAACAGGGTAAAATTATTAGAGTGGCATTTCTCAATTTGCCAGTAAATTGTTTTTGTGTTTTATTTTTCTAACTACAGATAATCAAGCTTGAAAAAAACGGGATAGGATACCACTATATTCTTGCAACTTTGGTAAGATGGATCTCACTCTTTAGCTATAATGTGTATGTTTTGATCAATTCCTCTTTACTGTTTGTAAAAGATACTGCATACCTAGGAATATTCTTCAGCATATTGTGATGGTACATGGTGGTATTCTAATAGATTATTCTAAGTGATTGGCTATCTAACATAAACTATCCCAAAATTAATACAAGAAGGAGGAAATTAAGCTCTTTCTGTACCTATCTCCTGATTCTCATAATTTTAGTTTACTCTTGAACATTCCTAGCAATGAATCTGCATGACATCATCTTAACTCTGTTCATTGTTTTTGTTAAGTTAGTTGATCAAATGCTGATGAAGATTCTCAGTCATCCAAGTAGACTTGTCTGGATGTTGACTCATGACAACTGGACTCATTTTTTTGTTGGTTTGAGAATTTCTGCTGCCCATCCAAGCAGTTTCTTCAGTCTGAAGATGATTTGCGAAAATCTGAGTTGGCAGAGTGTTGTTGGAATGTGCCAACTCCTAAAATTCTTAGGGATATTCCCACACCAACCTCAGGGTTTCATCCCTCAAATGTGTGACAATATGTCCATGAAGATTCTCAATCATTGTCTGGAAGATGAATCATAGCAACTAAAGTTATTTTCTTGTGGGTTTGATGTATTATTTGTGTAAAAAAAATTCTATGGTAAAGAAAAGTAATTTTAAACTGTTTTTATGGAGGATACTCTTTGGAGAGCAATAAATTAAAAATACGGGATTAAATGTAACTTTTATTGTGGAAAAAATAATCTGCAATTAAGGGATGATGAAGAAGATTATGAGGATATACTCATCCATTTGATGTGAAGTGAAGATTTTATTTATTTATTTAAAAAAAGAAAAAATAATGTTGCAACAAGCAGCCCCAATTAAATCTCAACATCATCATGTCAACTAGGAAATAATGTGTAATCTGTTAAATGCTGTCACCATCATTTGTTATTTTCCAATTGCCCATTTGGCATCACGTTGGATTTCAAGGTCCTGGACTTAAGACAGCTCTAATTATTTTCTTTTCTCTAATGCTTTTGCCAGTGATTCCTCATATTTTGCCCTAAAGCAAAGCCATATTCTTTCCATGGGATTTGCCCTGGAATATCTCCAGAATCCCACACAATCTGAATTTATTTTGTTACCTGGATTCAATCTGTTAATTTTTTTAATTTTTATTTCAGTTTATATAACCACTCATCTCAACAATGACTCCAAAGTCATTGTTGAGATGAGTGGTTATATAAACTGAAATAAAAATTAAAAAAATTAACAGATTGAATCCAGGTAACAAAATAAATTGCAGGAAACAGCAATGCAAATAATTAAACAAGAGATACATATACAAAATTTAAAATACATAATAGCTGAGAAAACCACCAATCACCTGCATAGCCAGGAAACAGATCCCTTTATATAATAAGGGTCACAGGCCCAAGTACAGAACCAGACATTTACGGCCTTACAAAAAGCTAGCAAAGTCAGGGCCAATCTGATCTCCAGAGGGAGAATGTTCCAAAGGGAAGGCACAATAGCAAAAAAAAAAAAAAAAAAAAAATCTTCTGAGCCCATCAGTTAACATTTTTAGCCTATCGGACCTGGAGCATGCCCATCGTGCCTAACCGAACAGAATAGGTAGAAACAACTGAGGAGAGATGATCATTTAAGTATCTCATGAACATTAAGGGAGGGAGGGATTCTTTCATACATGTAAGATTCTCTTACTATAGCCTTATAAGAAAAATAGTACGAGCTTGAGTGATTTCGGTTTTTTAGTCTGGTCTACCTTGGAGGCTGACACCTTGTTCCAAGCCATAAATGGCTTTAAAAGTGACTACCAGCTCACTGAATTATACCCAGAAGCACACTGTAGCCGATACAGCTTGTGGTGTCACATTTGCCAAATAACCTGTTCCATTTACTACCCAGGCCACCATACTCTGCACCAGTTCAAACTGTCAAATATTCTTGAAGTGTATAGTGTGCTATAGTAATCCAGACAGGAGGTCACAAGGGCATAAGTTACTATGAGCATGCCCTCTTGGTTCAGGAACAAGTGCAGTTGACCCACAAAGTTGTGCAAAAGCCCTTCTAGCAATGGCTGCCTCCTGCTCATCAAGCAGGAGATGTGAGTCTAGCAGGACTTCCAGATTGTGCAGTGAGTCGGTCTGGAGCAATGCCATTTCATCCTGAACAAAAGATGAAAGATCCCTGGCACCAGAAGGTTCAAACACTCAAAGCCACTCAGTTTTGCTTGGGTTGAGCCAAAGCCTGTTTTTCCCCATTGCGACCCCCACGGTCTCCAGGCACTGGGTCATGGGTCGGCAACCCGCGGCTCCGGAGCCGCATGTGGCTCTTTGAGCCTTCTCCTGTGGCTCCCAGCCTCCTCTGCCATTTGCAGAGAGAGAGACAGAGACACAGACAGAGAGAGGCACTTGTGCTTCCCTTTCCCCCCCCCCTCTCTCTCTCTCTGTGTAAAAAAGAGAGTGGCCTTACACTGTTTTCCGAGAAGCTGACAAGCTTATTGGGTGGGGCTCCTGCCTTGGTTGCGTTTCTGCAGGAAGCAGGAAGAGCAATAAGAAAGTGTCAGCTTGTTGGAGAACAGCTTGAGCCCAATAAGAAAGTGTCAGCTTGTTGGAGAACAGCTTGAAGCCAGCTTGCCAGGTGAGCAGAAGATCGCAGAGAGGGAGAGAGAGGGGGGAGAGGAAAGAGAGAGAAAGAGAGGGAGAGAGAGAGGGAGGGAGAGACGGGGAGAGGAGAGAGGGGAGAGAGAGAGAGAAAACGAGGGAGAGAGAGAGAGGAAAAAGAGAAAGAGAGGAAAAAGAAAGAGAGAGGGAGAGGAAAGAGAAAGAGGGGGAGGAGAGAGAGAGAGAGAGAAAAAAAACTCATGCACAGCAGCCTCTATTTCTTTTTAATTAAACTCTTCAATCAAGCTCCCCCCCTCGCGCGCGCATGTGCGCGTGCATGTTTTGTGGCTCCCAGTGTTTTCCTTTCTCTGGGAAATGGGTCCAAGTGGCTCTTTGAGTGTTTAAGGTTGCAGATCCCTGCACTGGGTCAACATGTCCATGGCATCACTAAGACAGCCTGGGGGTGGAGATATAAATCTAAGTAATATCAACGTACTCACTCTAAACTGTCAGATGACCTCTCCCAGCATCTTCAGTCAGATGTTAAACAGAAGAAAAGAGAGAACTGAGGCCTGTATATCCACAAAATAATATATATTATTGAGGGCCATTAGATGAAGAACAATATCCCTAATTTTGGCTGGATGTTGAAGTATTGCAAAATGAGAATGGATTACACTTTATTTAGAGATGAATGTTTCTGATTTCAGGCCCCCAAACCTGAAAGAAATATAATTTCTACTCAAAATATTTTTAATTTTACACAGTTTAATATTCAAGACTATTACAGGAATCAAGAGCAAATTATAAGTGTGGATAAACATGGATCAAAACCCTTTAAGCAGTCAGAGGAATGTTTGTTGTCGAAAGATCTTTGAGTTTGGGGATCTTTCTTTCATTTCTCATGAGACCTCTAGTAATCTTCTAAGGTTTGTTATCTGTATGTCAGAGGCACATGGCTTCCATATGTCTGTAGTTTCAAACTCATTTAATTTAGGCCACCACACCACTATAAACTGGTCATAATTACTTTCACTCTCAGCTAAACTGCCTGGCATTCAGTCAGTGCACCAAAAGGGAAGCGTTCCATGTCCCATTAGAAATCCCAAGAGTCCCCTCAGCAAAAGAACAGATTGGGACTTCAGTCAAGTATAACATTCTAGTTGCCTTCTGAGTCAGTGGTAAACATTTGCTTCTTCATCAAGCAGATTAAGTGAAAGTGGACTTTGGTTTTCGTCTCTTTATGCCCGAAGAAAACTAGGATCGCCTTTTAAGCCATTTGTAAACCACACAGACAAGCTGCTTTATTGGGACAGATTGATTTAGAAGAAAAGAGGCAGAAAGGAACCAGGAGAGGACAGATGCTTTCTCTATGCTCTTCAGTCTCATATGAGTTACTTAATAAATACGGATAAAGCTGCAGGACAGATTACCTTACGAAGTGCTTTATTGCTGGTACAAGTCATTCATAAGAAATATGTGCAGAAAACCTCACTGACTAGTCAAGACAAGATGCAAAGCTGCCACCAAAGATTCAGCTAAAGTGACATCTGAAATGCATTGGACCGGTTTGAGTACAACCTATAAAAATAAACTCTTGGGGAGCCCAAATAGCCTTTGAATATGAATAGCTACTTTGGCATCCATACATCCTTTAGCAATCACTTGATTTTGCCTAAATAAGAAAACGAGAGTAACTGAAAACTGAAATAGAATAGAACAGAACAGAATAACTTTATTATCACCTTGGATGTACATTAATCAGCATACATTAAAATGAAATTTCATTGCATATAGTTCTCAAAGGGTCACCGCCTCTGATATACACTACAGAAATATGACAAAAATAAATAAATAAATTATAATTATACATATACCCACATATATTATATGACACAGAGAAACAACAGTCTAGTTCGGGTTATGTATACATGTGCACGGCGAGAAAAACGAATCTTGAGAGTTTACCAGAGGGATGTCATAGGGAACAAAGCTATTACAGAATCGGGTAGTCCTGCTAGAAATACTTCAAAACCTCCTCCCAGAGGGAAGAACAGAAACAGACTGTAAAGTGGGTGTGTGGGGTCTCTAACAATGCTTTGAGCTCTAAGCACATAGTGCTTATAAGCAGCATCCTGGATACCAGGGACCGAGCTTCCTATGATCTTCTCAGCTGTCCTTACCATTCTCTGAATGGACTTTCTATCTGAGGCACTGCTGCCACCAAACCAGGCAGTGATGCAGTTTGTTAAAAAGCTTTCAATCGTGCCTCTGTAAAAAGTGGCCAAGACAGAAGGAGAAAAATGTGCCCTCCTCATCCGAGGCGCTGGTTTGCACGCTTCACCAAGGATGACATATGGAGAGACCAATTCAGACTGTTAGTTATCTGCACACCCAGATACTTAATACTGTTGAAAGTTTTGTTTGTAGAGATTCTCAGTCATCCAGGTCAGAGTTGTTTCAAAGATGCTTTTTTCTTCAAAAGGCAACTGGACTGTTTTTGTTTTGTTTTGTTTTGTTTTCTTGAGGAGGAAGAAGAAGAAAACATCAGTTCTGATGGTGAGGGGATGGAAGGATAGGTAGGGACAGTTGAGGCTGGATGGTGGAAGGATAAGTTCTGTTAGGATGGGAATGGAAGGATTGTATTTCTTGGCAGTCACCTGGTCATTAGCTCTCTGTCTGAGAGATGGAAAGAAGGATAGGTGGAAAATGAAAAGAATTCTGCTAAAATTCTTAGAAGAGATCAAAAGAGTTTAAAAAACACTAATGATATTTCTATTCTCTTTTTTGCACCCCCACTTTAAATGCCTAAGTAAATGTCAATAATTGAAAACTTTAATAAGGACTGAATAAAGTAAATTAGGACAAAACCAAATTATGATTCTGAAGCCAGACAAGACAGATGTCCCTGAGTTTTAAAGCTGGGAAAAGAGAAGGAGCAGGAAAAGACCTAGAATTCAAACCAGGACTCAGAAATATATAGAGGCAGAACACTGCATATGTGACTTCTTTCTTGTCTGCAGTAAAACAGACAAGTCTAGCATGTGAAACTTCTCTTGATAGTTGGTTATTATGGGCTTGATTTTCTAGAGAGCTCGGTATGGTATATGGTATGGTATATCAAGCCTGATAACTATTAAAATACTAAGAATTTTTCTTCAGTTCAAATGATTTTTTAGGATCCTACCAAGACATTCTTCTATTCCTTACATTCTGTTTCCTAAAATGCACTATTATGCAATCTGTTTCCTAAAATGCACTATTATGTATGTGTAATCATCACTATATAGTGATGCTTACACATACACTGTTACATTTTGCCACCTTCACTGCAGTTCTTTGTGAAATAACAACAGGGAAAGGGAAAAAAAACAGAATCTGAAAATACATGCAACTGGGTAGCATCCATGTTTTTCCCTGAAGCATTTTGACAGCCCCCAAATGCAGGACATATGCTGCCTTGTTTGTGTATAACTGATTTGCAACATAGTCCCACCATAATCCTTCTTTCTCTTTTCCTGTTGCTTTGTGCTGCAAAGTAAAATAGAAGGACATCACTTATTATCCATTAAGTAATCAAAACAGAATCACTGTTCTTCCTCAATCAACCCCAAGATTATCTTAAAATTTGCAAAATAAAAGTGAACACAGAATTGCCCTACTTCTCCGTAATATGGCTGTCTGCTAAGGGAAAACTAGCATGGTTTCAAAAAAATAACTACCCTAACTATTTTTCATTAGCAGTACTTCTTATGATATCATTTCTACTTCCATGTATAGTTTGAGTGTATTGGTTATTGCATGTCTCTGTTGTTCTTTGATGACACAATACTTGTCAACTGTTCAGTATTTATTGGCTCTCTTATATGCCTAATTGAACATTGAGGTTGCAATCATATTTAGCTATGACTACCTGAGGCATCAGAAATTGAATTTCTTGTGAGTAAGGAATTACTCTACATCAGGCATTATTCCCAATTAAAAGACTCTGCAAATAACTTGAATTTTAGACAAGACACTGAAACATAGTTTTAAAAACCCTCACATTCAGTAAACTAGTAACTGTGGCCATATTTAATTACAAAAATGCATCATAGAACTGTAGTTCTACCACAGGTGAAGCTTGGGCATAGATTAGACCAGGCCTTTGTGCAGAATGGACTGACTTTCCATTCGATTTAAGGTTCCTGATCCGATTCCACTTACAATTACCATATTTACAGTACCTGGTTGCCTGCAAGAATATAGGTAATCCTTAATGACCATTCATTTAGTGATCATTTGAAGTTACAATGACGTTGAAAAAAGTTACAACTAAGACTCACGTGACCATCTCAGTGTCTCTGCAGGCACATGATTGTGATTTGGCCAACTGTCTTGCATTTACAGTATCATGGCATCCTGCAGTCATATGATTGCCTTTTTGACTTTCTCAGCTGGCTTCTGAGAAGCAAAAACCATGAGGAAGCTAGAATGAGGTTGCAAATTATAGTTATTGATGTCTTGCTTAACGGCCACAGCAAAAAGGCTCAAGGGTCCAGACATGACCTTAATGACATATTTTCCAGTCCCTATTATGGTTGTAAATTGAGAACTACCTGTAAGAAACCAAAAGAATGGGCAAGAAAACAAATGGCTGTAAATTGCCTGCTGTAAAGCATGGATATATTTAAGTTTAACTTTAAGGCTAGCTATTTCTTGGGAGAAGTTGTTTGTCCAATAAACTGAGCCATTGTTTGATTTAATATCTAAGTGAGATTTTTGTCCTTTCCAGTTCAATTGCCCTTCTCCATGTCTGACCCCAATTACCTGCAGTGTGCACCTAAAAATAATCAATACTAATTGCAACTTCTATGCCTAATTAGGATTATATGTTTGGTATGCATTAGAAGGTTATTTGCATTTGTATAAACATCCACTCACAGAAGTCTTTCCTTTTAAAAAATGATGGTATTATCGATTTTATGTATCTATCTTTCTATTCTAGCAGAGATAAAAATGATTGTAATTTATTTACAGTTCTCAGCTTATTTTGAATGCACATGAGAACAACCGTAGCCTACTTTATGAAAACAAGACGTTTAGAAAATTTTGAGGATCTTTCTGATTCTTATGCCAGTGATTTAGAGCACTTTTTTTTCCTCTACAAGAGAATAAGCTGTGGCTAAAATAATAACACTTTCAAATTGCTTACAAAACTGTTAAGGATGATTTGCACCCAGGGCCTCATCTTTTTCTGCTCCCAAACTGCTCCTAGAAAATGTTTCATTGATGGAACAGTGTCAAGTGTTCGGAAAATTTATATCAGATATCAGCTGGATTCTCTATAGGCAAAAAAATATTACTAAATTAAATACACTAGATGGAAAATAATTTTGTCATGGCTTGAAAACCTTTACTGGTTTCTTATTCAGAACGCTGGTATTTCAAAGACCATCTTCCCATATGAATCTAGCCATCCATTTTGATAAAACCTAGCTCTGGGTATTTTTGCATTGATAAGATTGTTTCTATAACGAAACTCTGAAAGTCTGTCCCAATAACCATATTTTAGATGCCAGCTCAATTCTGTTTTGTACTCTACAGCAGGACTGGTCAATGTGAAGACAGTAAGCATTGCTGAACTACAGCTCATAGTCACCATCCCAATTTAGACTTCTAGGAGATGTAATACAGCAATATTTCAAGCACTACACATTACCCAGCCCTGCACTAAAACAGCCTTCATCAGTTTAGTGCCCACCAAATATGTTGGGCTCTGCTGTATTCTCTAGCCAACTAATGGGAAATCTGTATCACACATGTTAAAGGTGATACATCATGATGTTTTGGGTGACACGTCAGTGTTCACCAATACCCGACAATAACTGTTCTCAAAAGTACGACTCTGAAAATCAATTTGATTTACTTGCATTTCGTTTTTGTAATATATTGACATTTCTTTATATAATACATTGTACCACACAATTGGACTGTATTTTTTTAATGAATATATAAATATTGTTCCCCTTTTGACTGAAAAATAAGGGAATGACACACCAGCGGAATCAAGTTAGGTATTTTCTGAATTTTTGACAAAAGGTTTACCATCACTATTCTAGCCAGCAGGGTTGTTTATCAGGTTTGTTTAGAGTATTGTATATCAGGTTTGATAAGGCTGCTCTAGAAGCTCTTGGTTATTGTGCTCTCCTTGTCTTTTAATTGACATTTATTCTGCAGATTTTAAGCTAGGACACAAACACTTTGTCTCTAAGTCTGTGGTGATTTTTAATCTGTGTTTGGGTTATTTATTCTCAATTTTCTAGAAGTGTTTGCTTTGATCCTAAGTTCCCTTCCTTGAAGAGAAAGACTTGTTACTATTAGGGCCTTTTCTGCCATTTTGCAATACAGGTAGTTCTCTACTTACAACCACAATTGAGCCCAAAATTTATGTTGCTAAGTGAGACATTTGTTAAGTGAGTTTTACTCCATTTTATGTCCTTTTTCACTGCACTTGTTAAGTTAGTAACACGGTTGTTAATTGAATCTGGCTTGTCAGAAGGTCGCAAAAAGTGATCACACAACCTCAAGATCCTGCAACCATCATAAATATGAACCAGTTGCCAAGCATCCAAATTTTGATCACGTGACCATGAGGATCCTGCAATGGTTGTAAGTTGAAAAATGGTCATAAGTCACTGGTTTCCATGCCATTGTAACTTTGAACAGTCACTAAATGAACTGTTGTAAATTGAGGACTATCCGTAGAGGAATTTTTGGGAGTGGTATCAAGAACTGCAGATGGATAAGTGGAATTGTTAATAAGAACCCCATGTATCCTTGGAGGACCATTCTACGAATTCTGAAATAAGCCTCCAAATGTATATGTAGATGGATTTGTCAGGCATTACTATCAGTGGTGGGATTCAAATATGTGAACAACCGGTTCTCTGTGTGGATGCCACTTCCGGAAGTCCATTCTGGGCCTGGGCAACAAAACATTAGCTACTGGTTCTGCCAAAGTGGTACAAACTGGCTGAATCCCACCACTGATTATGGTCCTCCTATAGTAAATAAGTATGATATAGTAACAGGAAAGGGTTAAGAGACCAGTTTTCACACTATTTAGATAATATTGTAGACTAAGTTTTGGGAATGCTATATGCATAGATACCAATATAATTTCCTAGAATCAGTTATAAAAAGTGACAGATACTGCACATTTAGTAGTAAAAGATATGCAGAAAGCTGGTCCTGAATCACAAATTGATCAGCTTAAAGATCTTTAGAGAAGAAGTGTCATTAATCAAGGAGCATCTGAAGTTCTACACATTAATACCCTTTGGGTCATTACATGGTACATCTTTAATAAACATCTACAGACCATAATGGAAATATGTATTGGCATCCTGTTGAAATGTTCTGCTTAAATGAATCATGGCCCAATAATTTGTAAGGACAGGCATGCACCAATAAAAAGCTCAGCTAAGCATGATGTGCCCTAAGAAAATACTTTATTAAAGCAGTACTAGCTGACTCTCTTGGGTGATAGATTAGGGATTCTTTCTCAGATATGGTATGGAGCCAGAATTAAATAAAAAAGCAGATATTTCAAACTAGGAAAAATTCTACTTTCCAATATGAAAATAAGGGAAAAGGTGTTCTTGCACAAGTTCCACGGAAAATAGCACACCAGGATTTAAATTGCTTCTTTTCTTAGAAAAATACAAAGGTGACAGTAGTGACCAGGAAAGGATCGAGAGCCCTAACTTCCAACTATTTATCTGAGAAAATTGAGGTCTGCGATGCTCCATGCCATTTTCACTTAATGTAAGATGCACAACACTCTTTGTATTTTAGTAAGCATAACCCAGTGGAATATATAAAGGTCAGAAGACACCCTGAGATTTTTCAAGAAATAAAAACCTTCAAGGTTCTTTCCCACAGTGACTCATACATAAATAATAGTGACATTTTAGGTTTTCCACAGGACAGTTCTCTGAACTCTGCAGAGAACTAAATACACAGTGCACAACTGGTTTAAGAGAGTTTGGTTTTCTGAATATTATATAATAATTTTAGGGAGACTAACCATATTATAGCTATATTAAGAATGCATGCAACTAGTTCAAGAAAATTGCAAAATTTTCTTCTTTAATCCATTTTTTTTAAATACCTGGATGAAACCTGCCTTTGTTCAATGTAACTTTGGTCATCAAAGCCTATCTTAGCTCATATATAATTTTTATTTATTTGTTTTTGTTTGTTTGTTTTATAATGATAAATGATAAAAGAAGCTGAGCTTAACAGTGCAAGTTTCTTGTTTGGAAATCCTGAGGAAGATTGAGAAAATAGAGCAAGTAAACTCACCCCTCACACGAAAGGAAAGGAAAGGAAAGGAAAGGAAAGGAAAGGAAAGGAAAGGAAAGGAAGACACTAAACAGATAATCTGTTACATATTCCTCCTGGGTACCTGAACCTTTATATAAGTAAGAAGGAAGGAAGGAAGGAAGGAAGGAAGGAAGGAAGGAAGGAAGGAAGGAAGGAAGGAAGGAAGGAAGGAAGGAAGGAAGGAAGGAAGGAAGGATATTATTTTGTTTCTATTGTTCAGAAACCAGACCTCCCCTTTCAATAATACAATGTTTTTGGAAACTCCACAGTACACATTCCTCCTCCAGATCATAACAATCTGATCTCTCCAGAACGGTACAGCAGTTTTCCAGGGACCAATTATTTCAAGCAAAATTGGCTCATCTACCTGCATATTCATTCCATATACATGTAAAATGTTACATCATTCATGATTGTGAAGGCAGGTGGATTATACCTTTGAATTATTGTTGACTCCTGGCTGTTGACTAGTCCCTGCAGTTTTCCTGGAAAGATTTTGGAAGTGGTTTGCTGCTGCCTGCTTGCTAGGGCTGAGGGAGAGTCACTGGCTTCATGCCTAAGGTGGGACTAAAAATTTGTGATCTCCCACTTTCCAGCTTGGTGCTTCACCACTACACCAAAATACTGTAGTTCTGTATGATTGTTAAGAGTAAAGACAATCACACCCATGAAAGTTTTATATTACATGGCAGGAATGGACATATATGAAAATCATGGGTCAAGATAATTAAATATGATGCTATTTAAAAGTAAGATATTAATCTGTTGAACAAGCTGGAGGAACAGCTCTGAAGATGCATCATGCTTCGGATATCATTTAGGCTAGTGTCTTTATTTCTTAACTTTTAAAGCTTTAAAAGCTTCCTAGGTATGTAAACTGTAGTCTAGTGAGAAGTCTGGCAAGCTGCTAAATCCACTGCAATCAGATCAGTTAGATGGCTGGCTGGGGAATTCTGGGAGTTGGAATCCACACATTTAAAGTTGCTAAGATTGAGAAACACTACCTTTGATGTTGAATGACTGCAGCTCTGATCTGCTTCAACTCTTTTACCTCAAATTTCTCTACCACTTTAGAAATTTACCACTTCTCCATTTTAGATTTTAGATAAAATGAAGGCTCTATTGGAGCATTTAGGAAATTAGAATAGAATAGAATAGAATAGAATAGAACAGAACAGAACAGAACAGAACAGAACAGAACAGAACAGAATAGAATAGAATAGAATAGAATAGAATAGAATAGAATAGAATAGAAGCTGGAAGGAACCTTGGAGGTCTTCTAGTCCAGCCCTCTGCTCAAGCAAGAGAACCTATACCATTTCAGACAAATGGTTGTCTGAACTAGGAGTAATCCCATTTCAAATATTCCAAATAAAGCTCAGCCCTACTGATGTCACTTAAATAATGCCATTTTAAGAAATTTGGATATGCAACACAGATGAACTTTTGAACCTTCGCTTAACAGCACTTCTACTTAGAATGGCATTTACACAAACAAGAATCCTGATTGTATTATCAGTTTTATTACATTTATTTAGTAAGCCCTTTCAAACAAAACCTTTTCAAAAATAAGACAGAGACGTACTTCCCTATCTGTCGCAGCATAAAAAAGATTTGTTCTTGTTTGCCTTTAAACTGCCACTTTTAAAAACAAGATGGTTCATTTTCTCTCTCCTGTTTCTTTTGTCCTATTTCATATTCCATTCTTTTGTCACCTTTAGCTTTGAGCTAGCTTAACATCAACTGTTTGTTCACACTTTGAATAATTTCCTCATTCATTTACATTTCTTTCTTTCTTTACTCATTTACATTATATAAACAGGAAGTGTTAACAATGCTGTCATTTGCTGCCTAACCAGCTTCTTGTCTGTATTTTAGTTTTTTTCTTAAGTTTATATAAAGAAATGTGTGACATTGTGACATTCTCAGAAAGATTCTAGGTTTATTATCTTTATAATTAGAAATTAAGGATAAATGGAATAACAATTAGGTAAAGATTACTAGGTCATAAGAATATTAAGCAAAAGTACAAGAGTTCTGACACATGAGAAACTAAATTCTTAATTTCCCTGATAGCCATGAAACTATCTGCTCCCTTTTTTTCCTTCAAATAACAAAACTATATTTATTAGTTGCAACTTTGGTAGTGTATTCCTGACTGTATAAATCTTGGATAGAACAAAAAGGGATAAGGAATATGTCTCCCTGCAGAGAAGTTACAATTTCATATTATTTCATAATTAATATTATGAACTTTTTATGTCTACAAAGATGAAACTATTGAGTTCAAAGTGCTTACTCAAAGTGTTCAGTAAGTTTGCATAGTATTTATAGCTATTGTTTCTTAATACAGCAATTCTAGACATTTATAAAAGGTAAATCCCACTGTAAAATTTCTTATAAGGCTGCCCTGTTTCTTGTTAGCCTTCAGCTGGTCTTATATTTCTCCCTTTTACACAAATTTTGAGTAGGCAAAGGTTAACTAACTTTTATTTATTTATTTGTTTGTTTGTTTGTTTAATATAGCTGCCAGTTTCCCACAAAAGGAATTTTGGTTGGTGCAAAATAAGTCAAACAGCCAAGTTGCTTTCACTCTTTGTAAAATGCAATATCCTTTTGAATATCTCTTAACTCCAAGAGATACATTTTAATCTGTACTAACAATAGTAGGATCTATTTCTTGCTATTGTATTCTTGAAGTGTATCCTTAAACTTCATTTGAAATATTATTGTGTGACTAAAGATATGACAAGCTAGAAAGTTCAATGGCTTTCTGCTCTTCAGGTTTTTTTTCCTATTTCTCCGTCTCTATCTTGTTCACGTAGCTCTGTGGGCTAGCAATAGCAGAAATATTTTGTTCTATAATCAGAACTGACATCGAAGTAACTCTATGGAAGACAATGAAGACATATCCTATAGAAAAGTCTGTTGGAACAAGACTTGGGCAGAATATTGTCTTTCTTCTAAATGCCCTCATTAATGTTGTGATAGAGAATTGAGATATTTTATACGCCGCTCAGAAAATCAGATTTAATGAAAATATTGGCTCCCTCTAGCATTTTTACTCACTGTGAAATCTTACAATGCATCCCCAATAAATGGAGTCTAGCATGATCACGAAGTCTTTATATTCCATCCAGCTATGCCTGGATAATAACTATTGCAGAGTTAATTTATACAATAATTTCATTTTATAAAAGTATGGAGAAGGATAACAAGGTTATGTTCATGTTTCAAATTTCATTTTCAAAATCCAAAAGGGATTGTCTGTATTGATTGTCAGTCAGTACCAAGAAATCCTGGTTCTGCCTAATGAATAAGCATTAGTTTTCTAAGATTGCCCTTGTCCCCAAAGATCTGCTATACATTTAGAATGGCTTGATTGGAGCATAAACAATTCTAGTTTGTGTTTTATTTCTTGTATAGAAATACCTTTTTATTGGTCTTGCTTGTTTCTTTCATTTACTCCTTATTTGATTGCTTAATATTACAACAAATCTGAAGTCTTCCAAATGTACCTGCAGTTATTAGGATTCAACAACTTGACATTGGCGTAGAGCTGATGCAATATTTATTTTGTTATATGCACATTCATTCATTTTGCTGGTGGAAAGCATGAAATGGAAAAGAATGGGAAGAAAACAAGACAGCTGAAACAGAAGCCATAAGACAAAATATGGATGGATCAAAAGACAGGAAAATATGTATATTGATAACCAGCAACATTTCAATATTTTTCAGTGGCTAAAAATAAAAATAAAATATTTGATCAGGCTAGATTACAGAGAAGAATATCAATAGCATCCTTTGCTTTTGACAGAATAGGATGAGGAAACTATTTGATAAGCCAGAATGACAAATAAATTAGTAAACCTTGTTAAGTTTAGATACAGGTAATTTGATGTGATGTCAATAGATAAAGCCAACCTCCCCAAATTGTTTCACTTTGTTGGAGAACAAGATAACTGCATCATCCTTTCTAATATTTAAAAGCTGAACGGATTAAAAGTTGATTCCTACCTCAACACATACAATAACATTCATTCATTCATTCATTCATTTATGCTATTTGTTTCTGTGCCAGTCTGTCAACTGAGTCTGACCATCACAGGAAAGTTGAAATATATACTACAAACCCACAAAAAGAAGAAAACAACAGCAATCTGACATTCGATCCCTATTAAACATTAGATGACATTTTTTCAGGAGATACAGTCAATCTTCCATTATGACTCTATAAGCTCTTGAAAAGAGCCAGAGCTTCATGTTCCTCTGGAAAGTTAACATGATCCTCCACAACACCTGAGGGCAAATGGAGGGGGAGGTTAAAGATGCAAACCACAGCTTTCTTTGAAAAAGGGATAATTGGGGTGACTCAGGAAGTAAAAGCTAAGTATTGTAGCTAATAGCTTTTTCTTAAGGAGTTTGCTTCAGATTTTTGCCTAATGGTAGACCAGCCCTGGTGACAGAAGCACAGAATAGTTATCATGCAAAGCTAGCTAAATCTCTTATGACCAGGAGATCTTAGAAAGTTTCCAAAAGCCATTTGGCAATTTCTGGGAGTTATAATGGATGAGAACTTCTTGGGTTCTAGTTAGATAGATAGATAACCTTTATTGTCATTTTTATACTGTGGGCACAATGGCACACATCAAAAATGAAATTTAGTTGCCCGCTCTCAAAGTGAAACACATACATGACACACACCTAAACATACTATGAACAACATATGTATAGATCCACATCCCTACATATACGTAGTAAATAAATATGGACTCCCTTTGGTCTGATTATTCTTCATTCTTGCTTCAAAAGAATCATCAAATTTTTTCACAGGAGAGGATCACATTTATATCCAATGTTATAGTGGGGAAGGAAACATGCTACAGATATCTAAGGAATGCTGGAAAAAAATCTGGCATTGTGGAAGAGATCTCTCTTCTTTACATAAAAGAATGAAAACTATATTTTGATGCCTGGCCTTGGGAGAGTGGAAGGTGTGAAATGGAGGAGAAAAAGCTGGTGATGTTAAGGATAAACGCCAAGGGGATTATTCTGCCCTAAGAAAAACAATGTAAATGTGCTGATGTTTTATAGCGTGCTGTACATGAACAGTTATAAAAACTGCCAAAACAATGATAGGATTCTACTAGGAGTTATTCATGGTGAAAACATGAGCATACACCTGTTCATTGAAGTCCAGAGTTGAGACTTTAATTTGGGCAATGGGAGCAGAGCCTCCCAGCTTCACTGATAACCAGAGCAGTGGGCAAAGGTAAGTTACTAGAGCCACGTGTGGCAGATACAGAGAAATATTTTATAGATGTTTACCTACCAGTGTAGCTTCAGAGGTAAACAGATGCTTCACAAGAATGGAAATCTCTTTTGTGTTATCTTAAATATAGCCTATACTGAAGGTCATTCATATCTGAGTGATGTTGGTGAGTTCTTGCAAGGGGGAGAAGATTTGGAGATTGGGCTGTCTAATATTAAACTTCTGTTTCATGTGCCTCGTATCAGGGACTTTGATAAAGAATTATTAGCAGTAGATCCATCCCAAGACGCTTCTGTGTAGAATTTGCACATTCTGTGCTGTCTGATCTCAGCTCTAGCAAGGAGATGATGGCAAACCTTTTCTAAAAGAGAGAGAGAGAGAGAGAAAGAGAGAGAGAGAGAGAGAGAGAGAGAGAGAGAGAGAGAGAGAGAGAGAGAGAGAGAGCATGTCGAGAAAATTGCAGGAATTAATCTAGGCACTTGCCAGGATTAAACACTGACGTTGAGTCACTCCCAAAAACTAATCTAAGCTTCATTCATAGTATCCTGCAAACAGAATGACTGTGGTTTTCTAACACAATATCAGAAGAGAGCTGGTGGGTACCTTCTATCTGTATAACAGGATGATTGTCTCCCTATGCCACCATGATTGTAAGCAGAAAAAATATTTGGGGTTTTAAAACATGCTTAACATGCAAACTTCATATGCTCAACTTCAAGGTTATTGGGTGTGATCTAGCCATAATACACTTTTGTAATGTTTATAATTGGTTTTTTTTTTTTTTTTATTTTAATCCTGTTTACTGCCCAGAGTCACTTGTTGAGATAGGCGGCCATATAAATGGAATGAATGAATGAATGAATGAATGAATGAATGAATGAATGAATGAATGAATGAATGAATGATTCTAAATTCACCAGATTATTATAAGAAAAATCATTTGTTCACATACAATATGTGTGCTATATTTTGATCCTGTTTCAACATGGGTCTCAGTATAGTTGCAAATTGCCTAATAGTAGAATAATTCTTTTCAATAACATCACAAAAATGTCAAGACACAGCCAGGAATGTTTCATCCAAGAGAAGGGGCTTCTGTTGAAGTGATTTATACTGTAGGTAACATCTTGCTTGACTGATTTCACATATCTTAGATATCAGACAGCTTGATCTGGAGATGCCAGAAATTGAACCATGAGCTTCTTTACAGAAAATATGTGTTCTCCCACTGGATTGTAGCTGCAAGTCCACAGTTTAACATTATCGTCTTCCCATAATGTGAATAAGGGCCAAATAATCCAATATGGGCAATTACTACCATTTACTTTATCTTATAATGCCACTTGTTATTTGATTTATCATTTGCCACCCCACTCCAAAAGACTATTATTGCCTATGCCTGTGTCTTCTTCAAAAATATTAATTTACAAATTGTAGAAATATTGTACAAACCAGGAATAATGTTGTCCATCATTTTCATACCAGAATTGGTTATTTGATGTGGAGGATTCCTGAGATAGAGTATATGAACTGAAAAAGTCCTTGCTGCTCACTGTACTTGGTTGTTTTCTTGCAGACGTTTCATTAGCCAAACTAGGTAACATCATCAGTGCACTGATGATGTTACCTAGTTTGGCTAATGAAACGTGTACAAGAAAACAACCAAGCTCAACCAAGCACCAAGGACCCCCTCATTTCAACCCTGAACTACAAATATTGTCCTTTATTAGTATATGAACTGCAGACTTCAGTGCATTTTAGTGCATAGTGGAAAGATCTTTATTCATAAGTATTTCAATGTGGTAAAAAAACAGGCCAACTTGAAAACAGCATTTTGCAAATTACAGATATTGTGAAGCTGCACTTCACTTATATTTCATGAGGAAAAACAACATTGATCAAATGGATTGATATTGAAAATGCAGGGGGAAGATTAGCTGGATAGCTTGCTACAATGGAATGCAATTTTTCTTTCTCTCCATGACTTAATGATCTGAGAAAACCTTTAAAACTGAAAGCAGCATCAAAATACATCTATGTTACCACTTATATTCAATTAATGTTTTTAGTATTATGTACCTAGGCCTGCAATTAATATTTTCTTTGCTGAATCAATAGAACAATACTCTGAAAAGATGAGATGATATAGGCTAGAACCACCTTTTAAAAAAAGTATTAACTTCAATTCTGAAAATTAATTAGTATGAAGAGTAAAATGTTTATACACTATACTTATTTTACTAAAATGTTACTCCATAATAAAATATTATTATTACAAGTAGTCCTCAGCCTACAACAGTTCATACAATGACCGTTCAAAGTTACAATGGCACTGAACAAAATGACTTATGACCATTTTTCACATTTACGACTTTTGTAAATCCCCACAATCATGTGATTAAAATTCAGATGCTTGGAAACTGGTTCATGCTTATGACTGTTGCTGTGTCCCAGGGTCATATGATCACCTTTTGCGACCTGACAAGCAAAGTCAATAGGGAAGCCATATTCACTTAATCATGTTACTAACTTGTCAACTGCAGTAACAACTGTGGCAAACAAGGTTGTAAAATGGGCCAAAATTCACTTAACAAACGTCTCACTTAGCAACATAATTTTGGGACTCAGTTATGGTCGTAAGTCAAGGACTACCTGTATTTGTTAGACAATATATATTATATTATGGACCATGCATGGCAATTTTATCAAACTTTGGAACCTTTGTTTATCAAAATACAGAGTCTTCAAGGATTATAAGAAGACTGGTGATAAGTTCAGCCTGTTTAGCAGGATAGTGGTAGCTTAGGGATTCTTTTTAAATAATATATAAAGCCCCAAACTACTTATTATCCTTAACTTAATGTTTAACTTTGCAGAACAACAAAGATAAACACACAGAAACCCAACCATATTGTTCTGCTGAAAATTGGTAATTTGTTAGCTCAAATTATTCAAAAGTTAGAAATATTAAGGGCTTCTGCCAATTGCATGGCAACAACAGAACCATTGTACCAACTCTTCTGTAGAAATAGTTCTTACAGATGATTGACTATAATGCAGAGAGAGGGATAAAATAAGAGAAACCAGGTTATCTTTTCCAGATGGTTTTGAGACACTATAAGGAAGGACCCTACAGAATCAGTCTTTTAATTCTGGACTGTTCTAGATCACAGTTAGAAGTCCCTTCTGTTGATTCCCCACTAATAAGAAATGCAAGAATTCCCACTGAGGAACAAATAGACCACACAAAAAAAGGAACACAATTATTATCTTACATTTCTCATTCCTAATTTAAACACTAAGTACAGCATGATTCCAAACAAACTGTAATTGATCCAAAATACAGTCAATTGCCACCAAACCAATTTTAATGTTGCCCAAGAATAAATATTCATTCTTGATAATTTATCATCCTGCAGTAATACTTTACATCACTGAGTAGGGAGGAAACTATTGCTCTATTTTTCAGAATTTATTCTGCTTCTTAGTTCTTATATCAGATATCCTGATATATTACAAATTTAAGGGACCTTTAGTATACATCATTTTTATATTTATCTATCTATCTATCTATCTATCTATCTATCTATCTATCTATCTATTTATGAAATTCATCTGAACTACTGACAAGAAACTGCTTTTGATCATTTTTGTGTTTCATCATAGCATTTCCCTCTCTCCCACATAGTGTGAATATCGGTTTAGCTTACAAGATATCATTTGAATCAGCTCATTTTGGTGAAATAATGCAAGGACACATGCCTCATCTAATCTGGCATTAGGCTGAAGGCACATGTGAGAAGAATAATGTGTAATGAGCAATAGAAAAGAAGACGAAAATAAAGGAGAAAATTAGATAATAACTTGTGAGATGAGCAAAGGAAAAAAAAGAAGCAGCCATTGGTTTTTAAAACACACAAACTACAAAAAAAAAGAAAGATGGAAAAGGAAAATCCATTCCCAATCTCTAACACAGAAAAACAGCAGCAATTTCAGGGACTGACATTTAATGTTTTTCTGCATTGCAATTTTCAACTCATCTCCTATGTGTGAGCTGGCTGGAGTTGAAGCCTGCCGTAAGAAACCTGTTTCCAAATTAGATTGTAAAGAAGGCACAATTAGCAGAAGTGTCAAAACTGGCTTGTTCGGTCAGCGATAAAACAATAAGTACTTTTAACAAAGACTGGAGACCTTTTATGGATTTTTGTTGTTTTTGTTGTTGAAAATGGGGAGCGGGAAAGAAAAATGGTGATTTGCTGATTGAAAAAAGGATTGAATATGAGTCAGAAGGGATCTTTGTAATGTAATCTTAAAGAGGGAGGAGGGATGATAAGCTTGTTTGTAGTT
>NW_015386972.1:449149-469149 GCF_001527695.2 Protobothrops mucrosquamatus
GTACACAGTAATCTGTGGATCCCTGTGTCTGACAAGAGAACTCTCTGTCATGCAGGATACATAGAAAGGAATGGATGCCAGACAAGTTCATTGTTACTCTAAGAATTTGATCCTGCATCCCACTTTGAACAGTGACAATTATAAACACATTCATAATCAATAACATTGTGTCATGGTTTATAAAGACATACTATTTGTGGATCAAAACTCATTCAACAATGTAATAAAGGTTATAACCCCAGGAAGATATACTGTACATTATGAAAAAACAGTTGTGGCAAGTATATAAGAAAGACAATGCAACAATGAAGGGTACTGCAACTGCATACATTGACTGCTACACTAAGCAGCCAAGCAAAGGCAAAGTCACACTTGGTATAAGTGTGTAGGAAGCACACAGAACAATACATTTCCCCCTTAATAGGAAAGCAAGCACTGATTGCTTTCCTTTCTGTGGACAGATGATTTCGCAACAAGGGGAAAAACAATAGTTTTACAGTATCTTCTTTCTGTCACATGGACTGGAATTTGAAACTTAGCAGGATTCTTGTCAATTTTATCCAGTCTCATAAATGTTCCTGTCTCTGTTCTTCTGCTAAGCCTACTTGGAAACAAAAATAGGGAGGCTTACAGTCACTTAGACTAGAAGGGAAAACTTGGCACAACCCTTATCAATTTCTTCCAATTAAACTTAAAAACAAACAAATCTGTAGCATGGGCATCATTACCAAACTTGGTGTTCAAAAATGGTCCATTTTTCATGGCTGGCAAACTCTGTACAAAGCAGCAGCAGCAGCCAAGTGACATGGCAGCGTCTGTGTAGGTTGGAATGAAGCCCATCAGGTGGATCAGCAGATGGTGTGCCCTGAAGATGATACCCTTTCCAAGAAGTAGGCAGCACATCCATGTAGCAGCAGAAGCAGAAAATGTGGAGCACCCTTATACGTGCTCCAGTTCAGGACTTGCTTGTTCAGGGCAGTCTAAATGACTAGTGCAAAGACAAAGTGTATGTAGAAGCTCCCTGGCATACTTCCTGGTATTTTGAAGGACACAATGTAGCTGATCTTGAAAAGATCTCCACATGAGACAGATTACGTGAGTAATGTGTCTTTAGAATACAATGTACTGAACTGGAATAGATAAACCAACTGCGTCAGTGAACAATACTGATGGAATAGATTCCTGTCTTGTTCATATGCTCACATTTGTGGGTCATTGAGAAAACTGCCAAAGTTCAAGCAGACATTGTAGGAGCCCAGCCTCATTAATTGAGGCAAGCACTAAACTCCCTTTTTACAACCCTGTGGTCTCTTAATTCGGGGTAGAGTCGGGATGACTGGATGAAGCTGAGCGTTTACTGGCCGAATGCTCTTCCTGATGCCTACATGAAGTTTGCAGCAGATTTTTTTTCTTTGAGCCCTAAAACAGAAACATCTGCTGCTACCTAGGATTGAACTCTCAACCTTTGAAGTGGGAGGCGAGCATTTTCATCACTAGGCCACCATGCCACTAATTGAGGCAAACACTAACGGATAAAAATATAATAAGTGACATTGTTTGGTTTGTTTTATTTTCTACCTTGCCAAACATTTTCATGGATTGCTATCTGGGGAAAAGAAATGCCCTTGGAACCTATTTTTCCAGTAGTACTTTTCCATTAATTAAAAAAAAACTCATCAGTTTTAGTTTGAATAGAATAGAATAGAATAGAATAGAATAGAATAGAATAGAATAGAATAGAATAGAATAGAATAGAATAGAATAGAGCTGGAAGGGACCTTGGAGGTCTTCTAGTCCAGTCCCCTGCTCAAGCAGGAGAACCTATACCATCTCAGACAGGTGATTGTCCAGTCTCTTCTTAAACATCTCCAGTGATGGAGCGCCCATGATTTATGGACGCAAGCTGTTCCACTGGTTGATTGTCCTCACTGTTAGGAAGTTTCTCCTTAATTCCAGGTTGCTTCTCTCTTTGATCTCTCTCTTCCTCAAATACTGGAATACTGATATCATGTCTCCCCTATTTCTTCTTTTCTTTAGACTAGCCAAACCCAAGTCCCACAGCCGTTCTTCGTATATTTTAGTCTCCAGGCCTTTGATCATCTTAGTTGCTCTTCTCTGAATTTTTTCCAAACTCTCAACATCTTTTTTGTGATATGGTGACCAAAATTGGCTACAGTATTCCAGGTGTGGTCTTACTAGGGTTTTACTAGGGTTTTATAAAGCAGTTTAATTTGACTTTTCTTCTATTGAAACTATACTATTATCCCTCTATCTTTAAGTTTTAGTATGAGTAAATTAAAGTTAAATTGTTCCATAAATAGTGAAAGAGAACAGAAATAGAGTACAATATTTCAAGTGGAAAGGTAGATTTCTAACTATGTATATTTTAAATATATCTTTCCAACCTCACCTATTCAGCATTGCCCAGGGAATCTGACTCTGCTCTGCTGAGTTAATGCTACCAGATTGTATTAACTGCTTGCTTTTTGTTTTTAAATTTAATGGCCCACTTTTGAAGCTGTAGGGGAGTTTTAATGCTAATGGGAACATATTTGCAATTGCTATCGCCTAGTTTTGCCACCTAGCTGGTTTTATGACCAGTTTATTTATTTATTTTTTAAAGCTAGCTTGCATGTTATCCAGTGGGCAGTTTCACATTTTTTTATTCCAATTTATAGCCCATTCTCTCCCTTGGGCTCCCGTTGATTAGGAATCATATTAGCAAAAAAAAGAAAAAGAAAAAGAAATCCTTAGCTTTAAGGCAAACAATTAATAGACCTAGCATGAAAAAAAGAGGTCAAACAAAACAAATCAGAAAACATTTAATCGTGCTATTTATAAATAGACTATCCTAGAATTTAAGAAGCTGTCCCTTTACACTCACTCTTCTTTGTACCTGTTATTTGCTATTTTTTTCCTGTACACAGCAGTGAATTCTCACTCACATCCTGGGAAAAAGGATGGGAATAGTTCAGTTTCTAATCTAGGCTAGGCAATGATAATGTAAAAAAAATAATTTTATTCAAATTTAGCAAATTAGAATGACCTGTATGCTCCTGAACATATTTGATTTGCATATGAGTTAACAAACATGCTAGAAAGTCATAATTAATCATACATTCTCTTCATGTCTAAGCTGGGCATAGTTTAGGGTTTAGTTTAAATAAGTCATAATGTAGAAATGTAGAAACTTACCATTAAACGTTACCTTCTTTCCTAGCATTTTTTGGTTGGCATTAACTATAGTTTACTAACTTTTGGCTTGATTTTTCACTTGTGTGAGTAGCATCTTGTCAAGTACAGCTGGCTTGTGTATGAAACTAAAAAAATGACCTGCCAAATTTGTGTAGCTTAGGGCTAAACTAGATATGATTTTAAACGAATGCCTTTAACATTCACATTGTTGCAAATAGGGTTGGGATATCTATTATTATCTGCTATCTACTTTCTTCCTGTATGCCGATATCTAAATCCGCTATTCTCCCAATGGATGCTGCATTTTAAAAGCAAAAACACAGTTAATGTCACATCTAGATTAACTGTAAATTGAAAGGTTAAAACACCTTGATACTTGGGAATTCTGGGAGTTGAAGTCCACAGATCTTAAAGTTGCCAGAACTCTGGTCTAGTTTACCTTTGCAACCTTTTCCAATTGAATAATATTATGAATAACTACTTTTTAGGGATGCTAACATGGCTTTATATCCCTAACCAATGTAGCTTGTGGTGCCATCTGAGATTCCTTCCTTCCAACATTATGATTTTTTTTTTTCATTCTAGGATAATTATCTATCGAGCTGTGAATTGGAGCTCTGAATCTATTGTAATCCATCCAAAAAAAGAGGAAAAATAAAATTGCACAAACAAATCAGTATACTCGGATGAGAACTAAAAGCCCAGTGTTGCAACAGTTCTATATGGACCACAAGTTTTGGGAAGCCATGGGGGTGGAGTTTTTCTGTGGCCCTTAACTAGGGAAGGTCCCTTTTGAAACGTTCCCCATGCCTTTTCTCTTTCTGTGGACTGAGATATCTTTCATATGATGGCTGTCCAATCTGCATCTCTTTCTCCTGCCTCCCAAGGTTATTTCCATAGCACCCCCATATACCATACCTCTTCCTTGAAATGTGTCTGAAAATTCAGAAAGTCCACTTAGTCTAAAATAGTGTGGCTAGATTGATATCAGGACTGATTATAGTGAATAGTTTTCTGCTTTTGAAAGCAATTCCATTTTTATTTCCAAAAGCAAGTCAAGATGCTGAAGTTTACAGTCTTACAATATTTATGATCTGAATATCTGAAATAAAACTTTCTATTACGGCAATGCAAGCCATTCAGTTTGTGAAGTGCCTTGCGAAGTCCACTGCTCAGAGCATCAAAGCAGGTGGATCATGTTGAAGCCCTCTTTTTATGCTCTGAGCGTACAGCAAACCAGGCAATGGTCTCCAATATACACACAAGTTCAGAAAAGTTGAGAAAGAGCCTTGAAGAGATACAGCTGCCTCAACACTATAAACAATGGGTTCAGAGGGGCATTTCTAAACAGTGGTCTGCTCAGTTGAGCACACTTTTAATATGGGGATTACTAGATATGTTGGGTTTACAGTATATAACTGCTATAATCCTGGTTTGAATGATCAAATCTGATTGGACATTTTAGGGGTTAAAGTTTTCGGTTCTACCAGAGACCACTGTATGGGGGAAAGTAAGCTTAATCTGTACGTCAACATATGCACAAAACATAAAAGTTTTATAAAACTTTTATTTGTTTCATGATCTCTAATTTGAGGAAACATGTCCATTCTTTTATCAGTTGACTGAAGGCATGAGAGTTAAGTTTGGATGGATATTCCTGGGTAATATTCCTTTGGAAGGGCGTCTAATTGAATAATTCCCAGCAATACTTTTTTTTCATTATTCAAGCAGCTGTAAAGAAAATGTGTTCTGGCTAATGGGCCTGTTTTCCTTTTCACACTGAAATTCAAGTCACCTTCTGACTTTTTCCTTTTTCTTTGGCAGTAAAGGCCTGAAACATATTCAACTCTACCCTTGTTAAAAGATAGCATAGATTGCCTTTGAGTTCTGTTCAAAACAGTATAAATAATTCAGAGTGTCCCAAAACTGTGTGTGGCTCCATTAGTTCATGAATCAACAGAAATGTGAATATCTTTCGGTCTAAATGCCTGGTATATTTGCTGGTTCCCTCTTCTTTCCTCTTGCCAATTTACTTCTGAAGCTAATTACTAAAACCAGGCTTGCTACTCCTCAGGGATGAAAACTGCTGTTGTCACTCTGTCTTGGCTCCATTGGCTTTATACACTTGGAACACACTCAAATCGTTGTGGAACGTGTCAGTATAAAAATGCACTATATGGAACAGCTGCCTCTACCCAGTGAGCCATGTCACATTTGTGCTATTATTCTCCACAGCCAGTTTTGTACCTCTTGCCTCATTTCAAAAGTTGAAAAACCCAAAGCACTGGCCTTAGAATTAGTGATATGACAATCAGCCTAAATCAAATCTAAATCTATTCAAGAATTTTTATTTATTTATATAAATAAAATTTTATATTGCTGCCTACTTGCTCACAGCGACTCAAGGCACCTTAGAGGAAATAAAAACACAATATAAAAGAAATAAAAATGATTAAAATAATAATAAAACAATAACCTCTCACCCACCCACCCTACACACAAACATACTGGTGACAACATGCACTCATACCAGCTATTTAATGGGCTACATCCTGCTCTGGATTCCCCAGGCCCACTGGCAGAACCACATCTTCAGGGCCTTCTGAAAGAGTGTCTAATTTCTGGAGGGATGATGTTCCAGAGGGAGGGAGCCACCATGGAGAAGGCCCTTCTTCTGGGTCCCACCAGATGTATCTCCTTAGGGGATGGGACCCGCAACATTCCTTGCCTCCCCAGTCAGGTTGATATGACCAGCAGGAAACAGTCCCTCAGATAACCTGGTCCCAAGCCATGAAGGTGACAACCAGCACCTTGAATTGTACCCGGAAGCAAATCGGCAACCAATGCAGCTCCTGCAGGAGGAATGACACATGACACATCCAAGGTCTGCACACAACCATGCAGGCTGCTGCATTTTGCACCAACTGGAGCTTCCAGATGCTTTTCAAGGGCAGCCCCATGTAGAGCGCATTGCAATAGTCAAGATGGGAGGTAATTAGGACATGAGAGACCATGAGTAGGAAAGGTTGGTCCAGGAAAGAGTGTAACTGGTGCACAACCTGCAGTTGTGCAAAGGCCCTCCTGGCCACAACTGCCACCTGCTCTTTGTGCAGGAGTTTCGAATCCAGAAGCACCCCTAGATTACGTGCTGGGTCTATTTGGGGCAATGTCATCCCATCCCAGACCTAAGGTGGCAATTCTCCATGGAGCAAAGAACCCCAGACCCAGGGTTCAGTTTCAACCCATTGCTCCCCATCCAGCCCCTAACAGCCTCGAGGCACCACCTCACTTAACTCACCACAGGCTGAGATATACAGCTGAGTATCATCAGCATATTGATGATATCTCAGTCCATGGTGATGGATGATCTCACCCAACGGCTTCAGGCAGATGTTGAATAGGAGCAGAAAGAGTACGGAGGCCTGCTGGACCCCGCAAAGCAAGGATCTCTTGCCTCGTATTAACACAGACTGCAAGCAGCCACAGAGGAAGGAAGTGAACCAGGATATCACAAAGCCCCTCACTCCCAACTCCCAAAGCCCCTCCAGAAGGATACCATGGTCGATAGTATCAAAAGCCACTGAGAGGTCAAGCAGAATTGGCCTACTCTCACAGGTTGCAATTGCTTATGTAACCATCCCAATTTATATATCCTCCCGTATACACCTTAGTGGGTACTTTTCCTAATTTATTTCTTTTTTCTAAACATATTAAGGAAAATTATACTGTACTGCAGAATATTCTGTTTGGGCAATTCACATTATTTTGTTTGGGCAAAGAACAATGGAGTTTTTTATATTGCTCCTTATATTTATGGTTAGGTAAAATAGGCATTTTCCTCATCCATGTCATTTTCATAGACTCCCATTCTCTTATTTGCTTCTTACCCTTTTCTTTATTAGTCTGCAGTTATTTTGCAAACTCCTCTGGAAAGTTATGTATTTAAAATGGGTAAAACCATTGTAAAAAATTATTAATGAGCAAAGAATTTTCCATAGTACTTGGGGTGTAGGACAACTTTTGAAGGATAACATTCTGGTCTGGGATATTTAGATTATTGCATTTTTCATCAGTATTTGTAAAGGTTGCATTATAAAACTTGGCTGCTTATGTTAATATACATTCTTTCATCACTCCTGTTACTTTTTTTTTCTCCTTAGGGCTTTATGGATATTGACCTGGGAAAATTTAAAGAAAGTGGAGCAAATGTGACTGGATTCCAGTTGGTGAATTACACAGACACCATCCCAGCCAGGATCATGCAACAGTGGAAGAACAATGATGCCAGGGAACAACCTCGGGTGGACTGGAAGAGGCCAAAGGCAAGTGGTACTGAAAACCATTTGTTTGAGGAGGTGTTTATGCCATTTTCCTGTTGCCTGTGTTAGATTAGGATTTGGGGCTTTTTTCCCCCATAAATGGTAGAAAAAAATCTTTTCTTTTGCTTATCTAGGGATGACTTTTGAAATGAAGAAATCTTCATTTTGAAGCACACAAACACACATACACATGCATGAATCAGAGTGGCAGTATGGTAGTAAAGTTTACGTAAAATGGTTGGTCACACAGCCAGATTTTTTTATTATTACAGACTGGATTTGGTATTTTTATCCACCCATCGAGTCCTTTCCGAGGACCTGGGATAGGCAGATATTAATGTTTGATAATGTTAAAAGTATAGTCACAAGATGTAAACTGTTCCAAGTAAAGCTGCCTTTTGCAACTGATTGATGCTGATGGTGTTCAAGTGGTGTTCCATATGTTTTTGCATTTTACCCAAGAGACCAATCACTATTTATTAATATAATTATTTATATTACATTATAATATAATATAAAGGTATATTATTTATGTTTATATTACATCTAAATAAAATTATGAATATTTCACTCCGTAGGACCTCAAAATGCACGCAAATGAAATGAATAAGTTATTAATTTATTATTTATTATTACATTAACTGTATGTGCTGCCACTCTCACCAAAGGCAACAATAAACAGTTGTTTGTTCAAGCAACAAAATGCAAAAGGATATAGCAATGAGTTCCTCCTTAATAGTGGCTTAACATTGTATGAACACTAGCATGTCCGTAACTATCCCCACTTAGTTTCTCCAGATGTGCTTAACTTACAGAATATCCAGACAGAATGCCCATTTACTGTTGGGGATATCATACTCTTGGGGAATTCTCACAGTCAAAGTGCAACACACCTATGGGAAATTAAGGAAAATTACCTGCAACTATTTCTCTAACAGTCAGTGTTAGTGCTCAGAGAGAATATATCCTAATTCTTTTGGGTTGTTTGGAAGCAATATCGCATGTAAGTAGGATTTCAGTCTTTTAGTAACTTACATGTATTAATTAGCATTGGGATAACTAAAGGAAATTTCAAGCCTTGTTCTTCTGTTTGGGGGACTCTGTAGCAAATTATTTAATAAGTTGGGTGCTGAATTATTGCCTTGCACTGAATTGAATAAAAGTATGGTGCTATGGAAGCTTTTGAACAAATAATTTTTAAAACAGCGTTCATCCTCAGAACATAGTGTAGAGGTCATAGAAAGATACTCTGTTCCTCACCTTCTCATAGATCCTTCATTGTGAAAAACTAAGTTCTTTTTCTCACTTTACTGGGACAATATTTTAAAGATTGATAAGTTGTATAGTAGACTGAATATAGTAGGGAAAGGGGGGAGATTTTCTGGAGTTTTCATACTAAGGCAAACAGTTTTGTTTTGTTTTTTAAAGATAACTTACACACCCAGAAACTCACTTTGTCATGAGGCAAATCTTGGACACAGTTAAAGATAGAGTTCAAGGCTTTAACATCCTATGTATAATTTTCTAAAGCCTGCAGCAGCAAATCCTACAAATATTATAGTGCATTGGATCCATATTTATGTTGTACCCACTTAAATTAGACCCACTGAAATCCAGTTGTCATTATTATTCTAGATATCCTGCATTTTCATCAAACAAAAAATGACTCTCAAGATAGAACAGATTAATTAAAACACGGCTGAAAGCAAAATTAGCATAATAACTAGGTTGTACTTTGGAATGTGCAGGAGTGCAAACTACTTAAAGCAGCTGCAGTTTTTCCCAGGAAATTATAATTGTCATCAATATTATTAGATATAAAAATGTACCTACATGGTAGGTACATTACCATTCAGCTACATCTAGCAAAATTCTATATGGCTTCTCATGGCATGCCAATTCCAGCCAAACTGGTATTTTAGCTCAGATCCCAAGAGACTATACTATATAGTAGCTAGGAGGCTCTAATCTTCTAGACATAGAAGTCAGCTGGATGGCCTTGGATCAGGCATTCCCTCTCAGCCCAATTCAGTGTCAGGCTCTGTAATAAGCTGGTTAAAAATTAAAACTCCTCTTTGCCTCGTGCACTGACAGCTTTACTTTGAGAATTGCAGCAAACAGTGCAAAATAAGTAGATTCTACAAGTGGGATAAATGCTAGGAATAGCAATCACAACTTCAGTTCAAAAACCTGCAAAATAATGCTGCTCTTTGCTTTTGAAGTGCCAGTATTACTTAACATAATTACTTTTGTGACACATTAAGTTGACATTGATATTAACCAAATAGCAATTTGGGGTGGCTGGATCCTGGAATTCGAAGAGTCCTGTCTTGGAAGAAGGAACAGGCATTTCCCAAATCAAGCCTAATAGCCAACATGCTTACTTTTATCTATTTTCTAGTACACGTCTGCTCTTACGTATGATGGGGTTCGGGTAATGGCAGAAGCTTTTCAGAGTCTCAGGAAACAACGGATCGATATTTCCCGTCGTGGGAATGCTGGGGATTGCCTGGCAAATCCAGCTGTTCCTTGGGGGCAAGGGATTGACATCCAGAGAGCTCTACAACAGGTTAGAAAATAAAACAAAATTTAAGCCTGGACAGATTATAACATTGTTATAATAATATGAATTGCTATTCATTATTCACTATTTCATGGATTGTAAATCTGTATCATGTTGTCCTATAAACAAGGATGATCACTGAATATTTATACTGAAATTGAATTTCTAAAATAGTCTTGAAAAGTCATCTTATTTAGGAAAAGAAATCTGAATGTGAACATTTGGGGAAAATATCTTTTTCTTTTAAGTATGGATCCTGAACTCATCAAGCTTGAATTAAAATGTTTCAGGAACCTAAAATAAGATTGCAGTGGAGAATTCATTATGCTTTCTTTTTTATAAGTGGATGCTGGCTGTATCAAAGATGCAGAAATAACATTACACAATTATACTGTATCAGATTGGTGATGAGCAGCATGTTTGAATGCTTCTTGTAGATAAAAGCTAGGTTGTTAGAAATAAGGTAGGTCATCTGCCTTGTCCCTTAATTTACTATTTTTCATTGTACAGGAAAAAAAATTGTAACAATTGTCGTCTTTTACCTGCTCTTCTTTTTATAGGTGCGCTTTGAAGGACTGACAGGGACTGTCCAGTTTAACGAGAAAGGACATCGAACAAATTATACCCTTCATGTTATTGAAATGAAACACGATGGGATCAGAAAGGTAAAGGTGTTTAGCTTGGGAATGGAACTTTGTTTTTGAAAACATTGATTCTCTGGGGCAATGTTTGCCATACGCTAAAGCATTTGTATAAATAAGGCATAAAATGGATTTATTTCTGACAACTATCTTTGTAAAATAGGACTGTAAAAACGTTTTTCATGAATTTCTATAGAAATAAATTTGGGATCTCTTCAAGTTTTAGGAAACGCGGTGTGCAGATTCTTCACAGAATGGTTTGTTTTCTTCTCTGACACTTCCTGGATCACCTTATCATGAGGTTTCAGGAAATTTAGGTGAGAGAAAAAGCCGCTTTGTGAAGAATCAAATCAAATCTAATTTTATTATTGCAATTGGAGATCAACTTTGTGAGGTGTGCTTCTGTAAGCAAACCAGTCTTCCTTAAGATTAAACGAAGTTGAAAAAGATGTCTGAGCCTCTTTCAACATTGTTAAAAGGTAAGTATAGTCCCTACAAAACTTCATTCTCTCTGGTAGGTATTTCTACAGAAATCCCTAGTAAAAGATTCTAGAATGAAAAACTAAAGAATAGAACATAATGAATTTTAAGACTTGCCCATCTCTATTGCTTTTTTAAATTAATAATTATCTCCTATTTATTCTTTTGGTATATTTTAATTCTGCAAATCCAAAATTCATCCGTCCATATTCTTTTAATATTTAATATGAATTTAAATATTTTTCTCAAAGCATTTTAAAAAGTAGATATATTAATCTGTTAAGAACTTTGACTTGACATCCATAAAATTGAAATGTGATAACTTCTAACTGATTCAATAATCAGAAAACTGCAGATCAGAACTTTTCATACAAGTATTAACAATAGATTAATTCCCAGATGATTTCCTATCGTCAGTAAAACTCATCTACTCTCAGAATTAAAAAGATACAGAGACATTGAAAGTTTAAAATTTTAAGGACAATTTGTGCATTCTGATATGCAAAAGGAAGAGGTGAAAATATGATCAGGTCTATCTCAGAAAATATTAATAATATAAAAGATTCATATATGCTTTCATTAATCTAATGTTGTACACCTAAATATACACAAAGTACTTTACACTTTTCCTTTGTCTTCAAGATGTCTTGACAAAATCAATAATGCCACAAATTTTGAAATGTAAATAAATATTGTTTGAAAAGTAGTGGATTGATTTCTCACAATGTTTACCATAAAGTTTTCTCACAAATATGGAATCTCGGGGTACAGAACGGTGATTTTTGCCAAAGTTGTACCATATTCTGTTGATCATTTCTAGATTGGTTATTGGAACGAAGATGAAAAATTTGTTCCAACCATCACAGATCAGCAAGGTGCAAATGAAACAACAACTCTGCAGAACAGGACCTATATTGTTACAACTATTCTTGTAAGTATTCTGATACTGAGGCCTTTATTTTGTGCAATTTCAGAAGCAAAATATTTAAAGCAAGAGCATTTTATTACTTGCCAAATACTTGCAATTATCAAGCTTTTTATGATGGGAATGAAACTGGATAGCTCATCAGATATTTGTCTAGTACAGTGTTTCTCAACCATGGCAGCTTGAAGATATGTGGACTTCAGTTCCCAGAATTCCCTAGCCAGCATGGAAGTTGAAGTGATTTAGTGGTTAAGAAGTTGGAAGGAAAATTTGATGGTTTTGAATCCAGATTCTCCCCCTTGACACTTCCCTTGATACTTATGGGAATAACAAGAAAGTTTCCCTATCAAACTCCTGAGAGAAAAAGTTGGATATAGAGTCTAATAAATAAACAAGTTTCAATAATAAGTTGGTGGGAAAAAATTGACATTGTAAAATTTCTTACCCTTGCAATGTATTTCATTAACATGTTTGACATCTTTATTTTTTCTTTATTTTTTATTGCTTTACTCATTATTTTTAATGGAGAGAACTTGTCCTGAGAATATACTGTAAGCTTTAACACGGAGAAATAAAAGTATATTTTTTATATTTAAAAAGTTCCTAAATTTAGAGAACAAATTTGGTTTGCAATAATAAATGCCCCAATTCAACATTTTCAAGAAGCCAGATAAACATCGGATGGAACAGAAGAAAAATGAAATTTGTTCAGCCTTAAAAGCTTGGAAAAGAAGCTTGATCATCTATCATGCTATTATTCTGTAATTATCTGAGATTCCTCGTAAACATTCCATAAACAGATGCTTTATACATGATTGGCTAGAAATTCAACTGTCTGCAAATATTCAGATATTTGAATAATATGACATTTGGATAAGATGGCCATGCATATTTCTGACAGCAGCTGTTGTGATTCCTGAGGCTAAAAAAAAACGTGATGTGATTAAAGCTGGACATCAGACTTCTATTTCAGTTAAATTTGGGGGTTAACAAATAAATTAGGTTATTTTTTTCTGAAAAAAATCCCATGACTTCCCTGAATGACATTTTATATCTGCAAATATGACCAGTATTGACATTTTATGGTAATAAATGCCTCTTTGGGGAGGTTTTCCATGTAGAAGCAGATTAGAAATCATGTAGTTTAGAACTCCTTTTCAGTTTCTCCATTAATTGTATAATCCAGAGTGTGCCTAAAAATAATTTTCCTTCAATCCTAGGAAATACATTTGTCCTAGATCTTTTGTATGCTGATGATGCAATTATTCTTTTTACAAGTTTAAGGTGTAATCTCCAAGTGCTTACTATCAAGGGATATTAATGCAAATTATAATCATAAGTGAGTGATTAGAAGTATCAGTAAAGGCTTCAAAAATTTCTAAATGTTACTTTTCATTTATAATTGTAAGAAACAAATTAAAGGTATCTTGGGCTGGCAGTAATCAGGGCATGGAGACTCCATTTCTATTGCCCTATCAATCTCTTGCTATACCCATGTAGTCATTACATAGTTCAAAAGAATATAGGCATTCAAAAATAATAAACAGTTTGTGGATAAATATATATTAATAGAAAATACAACAAATCTATTATACTTTGAATCAAAAACAGTTCAATTAACTAAATTGTTTTGAATCAAAAACAGTTCAATTAACTAAAGGTGTTACTTATTACAAAACAACCCAGATGGCACCTATGCACTAAGTAAAAATGACCACAAGTACTAATATTAATTAAAAGATATGCATAATGTATATTTCAAAATTTGGAAAACTCCCATCTTTAATTGACAGTTGCATCTTTATCTTCTGAATTGAAGAACCCCAAAGAAATTTATAGAACAGCATGCTGAGTTTTTGAAAATGGTTTCCAGATAAGGATCTATGCAAAAAAAAAAAAAAAACTTGAGAATTTGATTGCTTTTGCTCAAATTGCAGGATATTCTATTACCAATATAAATTGGAAATGATTTCTGTAGATAAAATTGTGTTTATTCATGCATTGTGATTATCATTTTCATATAGATACTGAATTTATCAATTATTTAGATAATCTTACTCCAAACAACATTTATCAAACTTTTAGTGTTGATCATAGTCTAAAAGTTTAATTTTAATAACTCCCATCTGCCAAAGAACAGAAAAGTTTCTTTATATATCTTACTTGTATTTAGTGTTACAGTTTGAGAAATGTTGTTAGGAGTCAGAATATCTAAATAATTGATAAATTCAGTCTCTATATGAAAATGATAATCACTTAATGCATGAATAAACAAAATTTTACCTACAGAAATCATTTTCAATTTACACTGGTTAATAGAATATCCTGCAATTTGAGCAAAGCCATTAATCAAATGCAGCGAAGCTAGAATTAAAGTACCGTACAAGACTCAGAGATAAACAATAAAATATCATCAACAGAGAATACCAATTAATATTCTAATTAATTATATAAAAATCACAGAGAGCATAATTTTATCTAATAGCACAATTTAGGAGCTCTAAACAAAGATCCAAAGGTAAAGTAGACATCTCTGTCTAGTAATTTCAGAGGATTCAAAAGTTTTCAGAACACCATTTATCATCACTTTAATGAGGGTCTTATAAAGACTCTGAACTCATTTTAAAAACTCTATAAGCAGTTCACATGGAGCTAAGATGCCACACGAGAACCACACATAAAGTTGCTGAGACTGAAAAACGCTGTTTTAGAAGACTTGCCAATTTTTGCTTTGTTGCTTTCCATTGCTTTGTTTTCTGTTGCTTACAGCTGTTGCTCTAAGAGGGCTAGGGGTTTAACTCTTATCCATTAACAAATAAATATGCTTCTGAATTGTTTAGTCTTAGAATAATTTTTCATAGACTCCTAAGCTGTTGATTAATCAATATTTAATTTTATTTTGCTTTGTTGTTTATTATGATTGTTGAGTGAACTGTATCTTGGACTATTGGTTCAAGTGATAATTATTTGAAATAATAATATGGCTGAGCTTGGTAAACCGGTTGCCTTTGCATGATAGTGCACTCATGGAATATATTTTATGGAATTCAATGATGATGGTGTTGTTGATCATGGTAATGATGGAGCTCCAGACACCAGCTGTCTCTCCCTTCCTAAACTATTCATATATTTTATTGAGAACACATCACTTTTGTCATAATAATGTTTTTGAACAGAACCATCAATGTGCATAGGCACAATCTATATTTCAGATACTTTTTTCAAAACTATTTATTTACTTATTTACTTCAGTTTTGAATATTGATTAAATAAATGGACCAGCCATTTTAAAACTTGATTTTAAATAGGGGGACTCTTTAGGAGTGTGCACATTCTTTCTCCATTTCTAGAAATAATATTCTATTCTTGCCTTATCCACACTGTCTTTGTATTCCAAAGCTTCCTATCTTTTGTATTCCTCTATATATAGAAATGATAGCTTGAGCAGCAAATCTAAGATAGAAGCCTTCAGTATAATGCTGGCTTGTCATACCTATATGTTTGTACCGAATCACAGATCCCCGTGGAGCAGTTCTCTGTACTACCTCCCAAATGACATCAAAATCTTCTCTCCAATTTTAAGGGGAAAACAAAAAGGATGCATGAACATTTTAACTGGGGGAGACATAATGTTAATCTCTTATGGGACCCAGAGAGATATGCTGGTTTGCCTGCCTACAGGCTGACACAAAGGAATCAGGATTCTATATCTCCTTTTCTTCTGCTGCATAGAAAACTGAGCATCATGGCTTGTATCTAGGCTACCCTGCCTTTTGCTCATCAGCTTGAATGGCAATTACTGAGCTGTGCATGCCACTCTTTAATGATTCCAACAAATTAAAACTCTTTGTAGAACTGGAAACTACAGTAAGTTCTACAAGAAGAGATAGGGAATTTGATATTTTCAACCTCAAGAAAATATCAAGCTTAAGTTTGGGATATAATAGCATGTTTCAAGTACTTAAAGAAGATCGTGACCTCATCTCCATCATCCCAAAGTGCACAAATAGGGTATTATTTAAAATTAAAAGGAAGCTGATTAATATTGAATGCATCCTGGCAGAATATCCTATAGCTCTTCAGCAGTAGAATCATTTAACTTTTGTGTTGATCGACTTCACATCAGACACAAAAGTTCTAACATTATGCAAAACAGTTTTCATTGCCAAAACATTGAAACATTGATCATGTAACTTCCTCTGTTTCTCTCAGGAAGCTCCATATGTGATGCAAAAGAAGAGCAGTGAGCCATTAGAAGGAAATCTGAGATATGAGGGATATTGTGTAGAATTAGCTGCTGAAATTGCAAAACATGTCGGCTACAACTACAGCTTGCAGATTGTTGCTGATGGAAAGTACGGCGCTCGAGATTCTGAAAGTAAAATGTGGAATGGCATGGTTGGAGAGCTAGTGTATGGAGTAAGTTTCTAGTTTTGAATCAGTGGTTATACAATAGTATTATTATATTGTAAAAGCTGATGATGCCAGAGCATATTCAAAGGTATTATTCCTGTCATTCAGCACTAGTGGCCATTTGAATTCAGTTGCTACTGTTACTTGAGATTATTCTTTAAATAACAGCAAGAAAAATATATTTAAAAAACTGCTTTAAACATCATGAATGATACCTTATAGTAGATAGCAAGTCATTTGAGTTGAGCAAATTTACAGTTAACTGAAATTATTTGTACCAAGCAAAATATCTCCATCTTAAAATAAATGGGAAGATATCATTTCAAGGGGCAGGAGGAGATATTAAGGAATTGAAATGTCATAGATCCTAGACAGGGACATAGACTAATTCTGGCATGTCAAACTCGCGATGTCACGTGAAGTATCATGACTTTTTCCCCATTGCCAGTAATGGGGTGAGCGCGGTTTTGATGTGACGCATCCGGCTCATGGGCTGGCAGTTTGACATGCCTAGACTAAATGATCATATCAACAGCTTTAATAAGACACAGTAAATAACAATTATTTACACGAAAGGAAATAGTGAGAACCACACTTGGATGGTTCTTGTTTTGTATTTATAAAGTAATAATAAATCCAAGCATGTCTGTAAGGCAATGAATGCAAGGGAGAATATGAGATAAATCAAACTGAGACATCAAAAACTTGTAAATTGTATTTTCAAGATTTTCAAATGGTTTGTATACATGAAAACCAAACTTCATAGCAACGCGCCCCCCCCAGTAAAATTCTAGAGCAGGGGTCTTCAAACTTGGCCCTTTTATGACTTGTGGACTTCAACTCCCAGAATTCCTCAGCCAGGCATGCTGGCTGAGGAATTGTGGAAGTTGAAGTCCGCAAGTCAAAAAAGGGCCAAGTTTGAAGACCCCTGTTCTAGAATCTTAGATATGTATAATGCTGTGCTTCTTCCCCAACCCAAACCTTGCTATCAAAAACTTCATGTATTCTTAATATAGTATTTTGCAGATCTTCAGAACGTTCTAACACCAATCTCCCTTTCTTTTCAGAGAGCTGACGTGGCTGTTGCACCATTAACTATAACTCTAGTGCGAGAAGAAGTTATAGACTTTTCCAAACCTTTCATGAGCCTGGGCATATCTATCATGATTAAAAAGCCTCAAAAATCCAAACCCGGAGTCTTTTCCTTCCTGGATCCTTTAGCTTATGAGATCTGGATGTGCATAGTTTTTGCCTATATTGGTGTCAGCGTTGTCCTCTTTCTGGTTAGCCGCTTCAGCCCATATGAATGGCATAATGAGGAGGTTGAGGAAGGCCGTGACCAACCAGCTAATGACCAGACCAATGAATTTGGGATATTTAATAGCCTGTGGTTCTCCTTGGGAGCTTTTATGCAACAAGGATGTGATATATCTCCAAGGTTAGTGATTTCTATTAAATATGCATTCTTTGGTGATGAGATTGCCTCTTCAGATGCTGGAAATAGTCTTCTTTTATCATGTTTTCCAACTTTAGTATGACATCTGTAGTTAACCTAGCTGATTGAAGTAGTTGAAACAGGGTATAATTAGCCTGATTGAGTTAAACATTTGTTGGTCAAAAAGTTTCTTTTATCATTTCAAACTTTCTTAATTTCCCCATTGTTACTGTAATATTTACTGTTATGTGCAGATCAATCCCTTTCAGAGTTTGCTTCCTGTCTTTTATATTTTTGAAATATTCAAGTCAATATATAGAAGGGGGTAACAGGCACCTGTTACCAATCTCTGGAATCCTACTTTCAACAACTTAGACCACATCAATATTACACTCTGACATATATTTCAGCTCTTTTATTCATAATTACTTCTGTGTTGATTTCCCTGCATGTATTTATGAACTCCAACTTCCTTCAGATGTTACATCCTTCTCCTTTTTCTTACTTTCACAGGCATACAGCATAGATAGTTTTCTTTCTGTCATTGTACTCATTAATTATCATTTATCATACTTTGATTACAGCTAAGATCTCAATAGTCTTTGACATATCTGCTCCTGACTGTAACATCAGAGCTGAAGAACAAATTTCAGACATGGCACATCTATGTCTTTTCCAAGCCAGGTCTTTGAAATGCAAGCCAGATCTGAAATTTATCTATTTACTTACTTATTACATTTAGAAATATACATCTGTCTCACAGAGCTACTCTGAACAATGTGCAAATAGTGAATACTCATCCACTATTATAACATAGAAAATGCAGCCCTATTACATGTGAATCTGGCATTAATCGACAGCAGACTGAAGCTATGGCACTCAACAAGCTGATCATCCAGAAGTGAGGTCTGAAGTGGAGAATTATATTACTCTACAGCAGGGGTGTCAAACTCGCAACGTCATGTCGTGACTTTTTCTCCATTGCCGGCAATGGGGTGGGCGCGGTTTCGGCATGACGCATCTGGCCCACAGGCCGGCAGTTTGACACCCCTGCTTTACAGATTTTCCTTTTCCTACAGTGTGAAGCCCACCACCTCCTGTTATACTCCTCCTGACCCATGTCATCATGGACATACATATGCCCATGCCATATTCATCTTCCAAGATTCCCACACCTAACTTCCGTATTCTACTTGGAGCAAAAGGGAAAAAAGAAAAAGAATATGTTGTAGTAGTTTACTACTGCTATATTGTAGCAGTTTACTAACTCTATCATTCACCTCAATACAGTAATAATCATCCACATACCCCTACTAATTCATTCTATACCCATTCAGACAATCTAGCCCATGGTTAAGGTACCAAGCTAGAAACCAAGAGACTTGTGACTTCTAGTCTCACCTTAGCCATGAAAACTAGCTGGCTAATCTTTGTTTGTTGTTAAATAGTAATTAGTTGTTAAATGAATCAGGCTTCCCTATTGACTTTGCTTGTCAGAAGATTGCAAAAGTTAATCACATGACCATATAACTCCATGACACTGCAACCGTCATAAATATGAGTTCAGTTGTCAAGCATCTGAATTTTGTTCACGTGACCATGGAGATGCCACAATGGTCATAAGTGTGAGAAACAGTCACTTTTTTCAGTGCTGTTGTAACTTTGAACAGTCACTCAATGAATGGTTGTAAGTTAAAGACTACCTATATATGTATATATGTGTATATGCATGTGTGTGTATATGTATATATGTATACACACACATACACACATGTGTGTGTGTGTATAATATATATTCAACTCAAAGCAGCAAGTATATCTAATACTCCTGCCTCTTTTTTTCCCCATAACAACAACACTGTGAAATGAGTGGGCTGAGAGAAGTCACCCAGTCAGCTTTTAAAAACCGATTTCCATTATTTACATAGAACATAAATGGAAAAACTGAAGATCCAGCACACTAAATTAGAAATAAATCTTCCAAACACAAATGCTTACTTTTGAGTAAACATATGCAATCAAACCACTT
>NW_015386972.1:475317-541572 GCF_001527695.2 Protobothrops mucrosquamatus
AATTAAAACATTGGGAGGAAGGAAGCAAAATGCACATGGGGAGAGCTGAGGTCTTCTCTTAATCCAATTGCCGCCTCCAAAGTGATGCATTCCGATTAAGACCCCAGGCCAATTGGCAGAACCAGGTCTTCAGGCCCTTACAGAAGGCCAGAAGGATGGGTGCGGATCTCACCTCAAGAGGTACAGTGTTTCAAAGGGCAGGAGCCACAGCAGAAAGGGCTCTTCTTTTGGATCCTACGAGCCTATATTCCTTGATTGACAGGGTCCACAGCATGCCCCTCCTATCGCAGGTGGGGTAGGCCAATCCCATTGGGGTTTTTGTTGTTTAATAAGCTCAAACTCCAGTTGTTCTAACTTCACATTGGGAAATATGGCTGGTTGTTTCTGTAGTGGAACCTTTGATTTTTAAGAATTTTATGGCAAGCGCCATACCTTATGAAAATCTTGGATAGTAATGATCCTGGACCAAAACTTCTTACCCAGTTTTAAATGCAGCACTGGACATAAGACTGCTTTCTTGACCAATTACTCTATAATTTCACAGAAATTCTGAGGATTAAAAAATAGTTCCTAGAAACTTTTCACTAATTGGAATCTTGCTATACTATCTGGAATTTGTGGCATACGGCAATTTCTAAAGACTATTCATTTGAGAAGTATAGATCTACTCCGTGTGTGTGTGTGTGTGTGTGTGTGTGTGTGTGTATAAACATATAAACTTTCTCCCAAACTTACTCCCAGGATGTTTGTATCAGTAAGCATAACTTTATTATTTTTTTAATCACATTGACATCAAATCAAGTACCCTGTCCTCTCTTTTTTTTGGAATTCATCATGGATATTATTATTTATCCAGTGAAAGATCCAGTATAATATCTTCCCAAAATTATTATTGAATAACAATCCACCATATGTTCCAGCATAGGGCAAAGCGGGCTTTCTATTTGCACAGTAATGTCCTTTGTCAGTGTAACCATTAAAATTTATTGTTTGGCAACAGTCTGGTATTTGTTGCCTTGGTTTACTCTCATTCAGCCAAATTGGAATGGGATCATTCAGTTTCTGGCACGATCTCAGAACTCACTCCAGAAATTAATCCATAAAATGAGAATCTGAATGTGGTCAATCACTTATCAAAATACTCTCTCCCTTCCTGCCCACCTATTATTATAGTCCTTTTCCTCAGCCTCCTATTCAGTCTCAACAAATGGCAGTGTTAGAATCTATGTTAAACTTTGCTGGGACACTTGAAAGGGAATTCAAGAGAGAGAGAGGGAGACAGAGAGAAACCCAGAAGACAACATCAAACGACATTTTAAACTATGGCCAAGAAAACCCTGTGGAGGCAAGGAGTCAAACTTGAATGAAAGAGAACTGGACATTACTCATGTTCAGAAAAAAAAGCAGTATATAGGAGACTTGGAGAAGAATATAAAACCACGAAGGTTGAAGAGGCAGTAATGAAAAACAGTGAAAATTTTGCCCAGTACAGGCCTTTGGGAAGCTCAGGAGTAAACATAAGTACAGTATTTAGTGATCAATTAGATTTTTTACCCCCACCTGTATTTTTTTTTTTACTAAATAACTCAAATTGGTGAATATATAATACTCCTTCCTCCTCCTATTTTCCTCCCAACAGTGTCTCTGTGTGGTCGGTTGGGCTGGGAAAGTGACTGGCCCAAGGTCACTCAACCAGCTTTATCACTCCTCTTAATAGAAAACATCCTTCCTCTGACGCTGGAATAATTTGAAAGCATCATAATTAGAAGCAATGTTCGGTATCATTATATCATTAAGGAGTTTAATCCCTTCTGAAAGTTCCCTGAGATGCCCTGTGTAGAAGATATGGCTTTACTTTGCTAAAATCGATGGCAGGTCATGAGGTGGCTGTTGTGTTAAGAACTGTTGTCACTTCATTTGTATAAATCAAATCAAATAAATAATACCTCTGTTTTTACTGTTATGTTGATGCTCTAACCATGTTTATTATCCAGAGACACCATGGTAAATTGGGTGGCCACATACATTGAATAAAACACAAATATAAATCAATTGATTTATGCTGAAGGTTGCACAAAGAAAAGATTGTATCCAGCGCTTGTGAATAGGTGCCACTGGCTGATGCAGATCCTCCAATCTTTTTGGCAGCTGTTTCCTGAGTTGGGCGCGGAGCCTTGCACTTATATGTACAGAGCTGCTCCGCATAAATATGCAGTTTGCTTTAGGAGGACACAGCAATCATGAAAAATAGTGAGAAATGACTGAGAATGAAATATACACCCAGCTGAAGCTTGATATGGCTCACTCTGATTATACTATTTTTCCCTGTGACTGAACTACAAATCCTGATATCTACCCGCTATGTCTGAATAAAAATACTATCCATCAGGCCAGTGGATGGCATTCTGCATTTATATCTATCCTCCTCTTGTCAGCTTGTATTCCCTGGGCCATTGATTTCTCTCTACAAAGTTACTTACATCTCTAAGAGGAGGCTTCCTTCCATCGATGTCAAATTACTCAATCGACATGATAAAGCAGGTCTCCTAGGCATTAGGATATTGATGGGTGAGATGTCTCCCAAGGTCCCTGGCTTGATATAAAATGTTGAAAAATAATTTAAATAATAAGAAGAAGAAACAAATAGATAAATAGAAATATGACAAAACAAAGTTTTACTTTTGGTATTTCCAAATGTCTTTGGAATCCGAATAAATTCCATGTGTGATTTTAGAACAGGAGTCTTCAAACCTGGCCCTTTTATGACTTGTGGATTTCAACTCCCAGAATTCCTCAGCCAGGCACGCTATTCTTTTAGAAGAATAGAAGATGTTGGCAGTCCAGGCCTTTGCTTAGGAATGGACTCATCTGTCTAGAAAAAAAATGCCAAAAGTAAGTAGGAACATAAGCGGTATCAGGGATGGAAAACAGTCTTTCTTTCTTTCTTTCTTTCTAATTAACAAGCATTTGTTAATTAGCATTGCTATGGCCATGTATCAACAATAAAACCATGACAAGCTTTCAAAATTCTGTATGTATCCACAAGCGTGAAATAGCTACCTGGGAAGTCATTATGCTATTCTTAAATCCATTCCCTGCTAATGTTTTCATCAGAAATAAAATTCCTTGGTTTTTATCTGGTAGCTGAACACAGATTTGGGCTGAATACTGACTCAAAGCACCATTCAACCTTTATTTTCTCTGGAGCTGTTATTTATTAATAAGGTTTTATAATCTTTGCCCTGGGATACGGGTAGAAAAAAATATTTTTACTAGTTAGATTTTTTTTTATAAAAGAAATAAAAGATACCACTAGACACAGAATTTGGGGGCTTTAGATTTTAATTTTTAGTCATCAATATTCATTCTTCCGTGCAAATGCAAAAGCCTTTTTTTTTTCAGATGACATATAACAACAAGCATTCCACACATTCCTCTGAACGTAACTACAGATCTTTTCTTTGAAGCAGGTTGAACAGCATTGTAGGAATTCAGCCATTTAAATCCTGCAAGGCAGCTATCTGGACTTTATGAGCGCCCTCTTGTGTTAACTCATGGAATTCTTCTTATTTTTCTCACTATTGTTTTACTAGAGCCTCTCCATCAGATCTCTCCCACCAATGGCATGTATTTACTTTTTTACTTAATTAAGAACATGGCGATTATACATGATTTCCAACTGCACCTGACATGGAATACATGGTGCACCTGAAGTAACAAAGTGCAGTACAGAATGTAAATAAGATCATTTGTTATAATTCAAAACCCAGAATTAAAGGCATTTTGTTAGAACATTGTGATATTGTGTACAAACTTTTCTTTATCTCTTTTCAATTCAAGAAATCATTGAATCTATCCTCAGGCCTGGAATATTTAATCAAATGGTATCCCTCCCCCCCTGCTTCGCCTCCCCCAGCCATCTATTGAAGCTAAAGACTTTCTTAACTCAATCTTGACTTCCAGCAATTTCATAAATCCCTATGTAATTTTTTTTTTGACAGAAACATGGAATGGAACTGGTTTGCCATTGTCTTTTTTCAGCATTTTCTTTTATTCCCTAGTCTCATTACAACCTTGAGATTTTCTGATCTGAGTTTCTCATCTGAAAACTAACCAGGTTTGACTCTATCTAGCTTTTTCTTGGTCAATTAGAAGTTACCATCTCTTAAAGCTATCAAAACGTCTGGAGGGAAGAGAATGAACTTGCTTTTAAAAAAAACTTTTAAAAAAGGGACATTTATTTGAAATGTCTGATGGTATGAGACAGTTTGGAGCTGAAGAAGAGCAATATTATAAACTGTTGGGAGTTCGGTGGTTGTGAAACATATTTTTTAAAATGGACTATCTGGAAGACGATCAATCTTGTATTCTGTGGGAAGCAAAAAGCCGTAGGGAGAGTACAGCAGGAGAGGATAAGATATTCTTTGGATTTATGAATCAAGCCAACAAGACTATTTGGAGGTTACTCACCCACAGAATCGCAAGTCCTAAGTATTCAAACTACTGAAAAACAGCTATTTAACCTACCAGTGTGTCTATAAGACGTTTGATTCCAGCCTCTAAAGATTTCAAGCTGTCACATCTGAGGCATCTTTATCTTTCATGAACAACTTTTCTTTTGTATAAGTCCGTTCTCAAATATTGAGCACAATGCCTAACAAGATGTTCCACAAATCAGAGGTTTGAGAAGAAGTGTATGTTTTCTTCATCTTTTGACTGCTGTTCTAATGAAAACAAAGGATTTCCAGGAGAACCTAGGTTTCATTTGGATACATTTGTATATGTTTATTTGGGTGAATGTGGGGGTGGGATTAATCTCACTGCCTAGAATTATGGTTTTTACGGACAATTTCCAGCCCCCTGTTTCCTAAGTGGAGAAATAGCAAAACTCCCCCTTTTTTCCCTAAATTATAACTGAATAATTAAACCTTTCATAATTTATGGCATTGATGCTGTACATCCAATTCTTTGCCTAAATTCATCCAAATGAGAATTTTGCCAATAATAAGTGGATGGATTAAGATTCTGGTTTTTTAATCTCAGTTGTGACTACAGTTAATTTTAATGGGGAGAAAAGCAAAATTTTACATGTAGGCAGGAAAAATCAAAGGTATAAGTACAGATTAGGCAAGTCCTGGCTCAAAAACAGTAACTATGAGAGGGACTTTGGAGTCCTAGTGGATGATCACTTGAATATGAGTCAGCAGTGTGCAGCAGCAGCCAAAAAAGCGAATACAATCCTGAATTGTATAAACAGGCATAGAATCAAGATCATGCGAAGTATTAGTATTGCTTTATAAAACTCTAGTAAGACCACACCTGGAATACTATAACCAATTTTGGTCAGCATATTACAAAAAAGATGTTGAGACTTTGGAAAAAGTTCAGAGAAGACCAACTAAAATGATCAAAGGCCTGAAGACTAAAACATATGAAGAATGGCTGCAGGACTTGGGTTTGGCTAATCTAAAGAAAAGAAGAAATAGGGGTGACATGGTAACAGCATTTGAGGGGTTGCCACAAAGAAGAGGGAGTCACATTATTCAGCAAAGCAGCAGAGGACAGGACAAGAAACAATGGTTGGAAAATGACCAAAGAAAGAAGCAACCTGGAACTAAGGAGAAACTTCCTGACAGTGAGGACAATCAACCAGTGGAACAGTTTGCCTTCAGAAATTGTGGGCGCTCCATCACTGGAGATTTTTAAGAAGAGACTAGACAGTCACTTATCTGAGATAGTATAGGTTCTCCTACTTGAGCAGTGGGCTGGACTAGAAGATCTCCAAGGTCCCTTCCGGTTCTATTAAGTCTTTTCTGATTCATAAATCTTACTTAAAATGCAATATGCTAAAGAGATTTTCACTAGTCCTGATTTTAAAAGGTGGTTGAACAATTTCATATAGGGTTGCGATACTAATGGTTGCTGATCATAAATGTGATTTGCTACTTTTGGTTCTAGAGACTGTGTCCCTCTGAAAACCAATTGCTGGGGTTATGAATATGCGATTCTGTTCATATCCAATTGGATTCTTATTGGCATAAAGTTGGGAAAGAAAATGCAGGACTCAACTTTTGATCTAATTTCATATAACTTTCTTAAATATTAAGCTCATTGTAATATATAAAAATTGACTAAAAACAGGGTATGACTATCATACCAAAAATTACATGGCGAAAAAGAATGAGATATGAATAAGGAAAGAGATAAATCTCTGTTGGAAAATGGTTTTGTGATTGATTTTGTGATAGAAAGTTGTTTTTGACTCCTAGTGACCACACCATGACCATGGTGAACTAGTCTTCAGGTCTTCCAATAGTGTAATCATTGCCAGTGTAACTGGTCCATCCACCTTGCTGCCGGTCATCCTCTTCCTCCTCCTTTCCTTCCATCTTTCCCATGGATTTCTTCAATGATCCATTGGTCTGTTTTCTTCAGGTCTGGTCCAATACCAAAGTTCAAAAGCATTGTAAAGGAGATTAATCTGATTAAGAAATCTGGAAGGCAACGATCAGACTTCTTTCAGCTAGGTAGGGGGAAAAAACTGCAATAGCTCTGATAAATAGATTTATTAAAGCAAAGTTAATGACAAAAGAATTCCTGTGAATTGAATGCAACCTTATTTATAATGAAATCAGGGTTAAAATGCTTCCACTTCTCTTATCTCCTGATTAATGTAAAAGGCTAGAAGCCATGTTCTTTTGGATAAGAAGAGTGCTTTCCATCTGTCCCTTGCTTTGATGAACGCCTTACCTAGTTTTGAATTGGGTTTTTTATGTGTGTGTATGTGTGTGTGTGAGAGAGAGAGATTGTTAATTTGTTCTCATACTAATTTCTCTTTAAGAGTTTTTCCCCTTTCCTTGTCCTCCTCCTAGATGTCCAAGCCCAGAATGAATTGTGATTCTTCCATTGATTTGTGGCTAAAGAGCAGTCCCTCATTCCTTCCTCTCTAGGAACCTGGAGGACAAGAAATCACCATTTCCTCTTTCCTTTTTCTCTTGTACCAAAAAGTAGAGGGCTGAGGAGAGAATCTTCAGCTCCTCCAGGGAGGAGGTGTCAGCGCTACTGATTAAATCTTGTAAACAAGATTGGCATTTCTGAGAATCAAACATGACATGTAGAATATGAGTTGTGGATCTTAAAGGAGAAGTGGAGTAGGAAAGCTTCCAAATTATAAATGGGATAGCATAAAGAGGGGGCTATATTTTCAAACTTTGCCCAGAGCACAACAGTCTGCCATCAGTACTTTCCACCCTATTGGTATAATGAGACTCCAGAATATATCAGGACCTTAAGATTTGGTACAGAATTAGTCTGAGTGCAACTAGTATAAGAACAAATGTTGATGGTGAGGACTGTATATGTGCACCCCACCATTCAATCTCAGTTACCTCATTCTCTGAACACCTAAAGGAAAGTTATGTTATTTCCCAATAGTGCAGTCTTAGAGTATCTAGTACAGCACAAATGCTTGCTTACAAAGTTGCTGCTGCTGTGTGTGTGGTAGTTTGTAATTGACTGAGAGTGGGAAACTAGCAAGACATCCTAATGCAAAATTATCAGAAAACCTAGCCCATCTGTCTCTCTGTGTGAGAGGGAGTGAGCATGTTTTTTCTGCAGTTTACAATGGGATTCTGCCTGATCCTAGCTGTATGATTTCAGTAAGCAAAGATTCTGATGAGCACAAGAGGGAGAAGGAGAGAGAGGGGAATGAGAGAGGAAAAGAGGTACTTCTCTTTCTTGTCCATATTTTGATGCAGTTCTCAGTTATAGTTATAGTTAAACAATGCTGGATTAACGTTGCCAATATGTCTGGAATGACCTATTGAATTAGCTCTCCTGTCATTTATTAGGGTGGCCCTTTTTCCAACTCACGTTTCAAGAAAATGTTGAAAGTCAGCCATTATTACCTGGATTTATGACAATTATAAAATGTTATAGTTGGCTGTTGGCTAATCTTAGAAGATAATTGAAAGCAGCACTCAGTCTAGCCAAATAATTAACATAATAGCCTAAACAGAGACATATTGAGTGATGGAAACCTGAAATCTTTTGGAATTTTATCATATTATCAAGCAAGGAAGTTGGGATTCAAAACAATAGCTATGCTATTATAGAGCCCTGATGGCACAGTGATTAGAATGCAGTATTTGCAGGCTAACTCTGCCCACAGTCTAGAGTTCAATCCTGATGGGCTCAAGGTTGACTCATCCTGCCAGATAGTTGGGGGCAATATGTTGTTGCTGTAAACCTCTCAAAAAGTACTGTAAAGCACTATGGAGCAGTATATAAATCTAACTGTTATTGCTATTCTGTAACTAATGGTTGCTAGAACTGACCCATCTGTTGTAGCAGTTGGTTCATTACTTGGTTGAAATGGCAACTGATTGGGTCCAATACTGGTCTACCTCATCCTTAAACTCTTCGCACTCTTCAGCATGGCAAGTTTGACTACCATGGTCTTGGCCTAGAAAATAAATTTTCTTCCTATCTAATGGAAATAATGAGCACTGAAATTTCTGTTACATAGTTCTCAGACAATGAGGGAGAAATTACAAGACTAGATTGCCAAGGTCACCAAAACCCTGACAATAATAGTTATTGTGGTAAAGTTAATGACGTCATAATGCAATAATTCTACCAAGTGCTGTGTGTCAAATATAAGCCATAGTTATAGTAAAACCAAGATTTTTTTCACATTTCTCTCATTCATGCAATGAAGTAAGCTAGAAGCTTACTCTTTTGAGCCAATTTCAACCTGTCTCTCCATTTGGTAATGGACTGATTTGGTATCAGACTGATTGCTTGTGATGATGCAAGAATTTGCTCTTCTAGCAATTTTGATATTTGTTTATTGTCCCAGATATCTGCTCATCTTCAGATTCAAGTATAATGCTATTGCCATGTTTAACTTAATCATCCACTAAGTCAGTGAAACCTTCTTAGCATTGGGCCTGATATTTTACAAATGTACTAACAGTAAAATGTTATTTCATAAAACAGTCTGCTACAAAGTTTTCAAAATGTAACTGTCCCCTGTGTTCTGGTATATCTCACTTACATGTCAATTATTCTTTCTTATGCTTCCTGCTGTGATTCACATTTGCCAGTTGCTTTGATTTCCAGCTCACTAGTGGCTGAGACTGCTAAGTACACAGCCTTGATCAATGGAGAAAATTTGCTCAGGGAAAACATACAAACACCATTTGGTGAGAAATCCTAAATTTTAATCTAAAATTCTACTTGAGAAGCAGCTAGAATGTAGTGTTGAGTAGAAACAAATCTTCTACAGAAGCATGAAATACTGAAGTTTGATTATTTATCAAGTAGTAGAGAAAACCAACCAATAAGATTGTGAAAATATCCACAGAGGCAAACCTAGTCTTGGCCAATGCTGTGGGATCATAAGCACAAAAGTGAGCATATCACGTACAAATTAATAGAAATATGGATACAATTCATCTGAAATTCAAAATGTCAGCAAGGAATACCCAAATGGGGATGCAGGATTTTAAAAAGCAGGATAAGTCATCAATTCTTTGTTCTTTGAAAGTGAAACAGTCAGGAAAGCTGTAAAAGTTCCCCAAAAGCTGCTGTGTATCAGCAGCCTAGGTATGCTGGGAATTTGTATTTGCATACAAACTCTGATGGACTTTGGAATTAATGAGCCAAAGCCAACCAAATGTTTAAAAGAAATAAATTATAGACTCACTTCTCAAAGATGGAGAAAATTAAGCTTCTGATGAAGTATATAAACACAAAGCATCCTTGTGTAAGGAGATGCAAGAAAAAGACCTTGATGAGGTGTGGTATTGTCCAATTCAAGATGGATGACTTTACCAAATCACTATTGAGGAAACATCACTAGACTTATTGATAGATGATGGGAATTGTGAATTAGCGGCACATCTATGGTGAAGAGAAAACCCCAGCCCCCTTGTGAGACAGCTGCAGCACCTGACTATCACTGTCTGTAGACTTGGCGCTTGCTAAGCATAAAGGCTTCGCTGAAGAAAACACAGGTGTGGGGTTGAAAAAGAAGGTTGAAGGCAGACACTGTCAAAGAGAAACATACAGAGAAAGCACCTCTGGATGATCCTTATCAGGCCTGTATAAACAAATTCCTCCATCCTTCTATGCTGGCTGGCCAGGACTTAGTTCATTGCCCAAATAGAGAAGACAGCTGATCCTTCATGGTTCCTTATTTAGAAGAAATGATGGGGCCAGGAACTATTCAAGTAATAGCTTGCCTGTATTCTCAGGGCTGCTGCTGGAAGGTTTATTGATATTGTTGTTGTGAGACAAGGAAAACAAGATTCAGTTTGCTGCTTCCAGATTCATTAACCTCCTTGGTTAGATATTTTGAGAACTACTTTGAATTCTTGATTTGTTCAAGGTACTGGGGTTAGGGTTAGGCTTAAACATTAGGTTCTCCAAATATCAAATTTGGAGAGTGTAGTGTTTGCTTTATGTTACTCCTTCGTCAGCTCCAACCACTCTGTCTACAAAAGCTTCTACTATGGATGGATTAAGCAAATCACTTCCAAGGGACTTATTGATAGGAGACTTATTGATAGGAGTTGTGGATCAGTGCATATCTATAGTTTGATCCACAAAGCAGTGGGAAAGAGCGTTACAAATGCAGGTCGAGAAGCATCTTTTTTTTTGCACATTTTGATCTTAAAGTGTGGACATTAAGAATTGCAAAACCAAGCAAATTATTCCATCTCTATGTGCCTCTTTCACTGCTGTGCTTTACCTTGATTCTTAAACCCTCCCCTTTAGCCCATTTCCTCCAAGAGGAATAGAGTACTTCTTTCTCCCACTGTGGGGGCAGAAAGCTCACAGATGCAAGCTTTCTATCATAGAAAGAAACAACACTTTCCTTAAAGTGCTATAGTTTTTATTATAAGAGTGAGGGTTCCTTAGTGCTCTCTAAGCTTGATTGTTTTGTGTGCTAGTGTGACTAGCACTAATTATATTACCTAGTTTGAGTAATAAAACACCTGCAAGAAAACAGCCAAGCTCAAGGAGCACCAAAGACCCCTCATTTCAACCCCTGAGCTACAAATATTTTCCTGTTATACACTAACTTGATTGTGAATTATGACTTGCTATGTCTTTAGGTCATACTTATCTACCTTTTTAGGTAATAGATTCGCATATAAAGTTGGACACCATAACTTTGTTTCTGTACTTATGCTTTAGTTAATAACTTCTGGATACCTCTTAATTTCTTTCTGTACCAACACTCTGGGAATTCTATGCTTCCATTATTACAACTCCTTTTCTTTATCTGTCATCTGATAACTTGCTTCATTTGCTTCACTACGTTAATGTCCTTTTTTATATTTTATTGCTTTTTAATTAATAACAAAAAAAGAAAAAAGGAGCAAAATGCAAGGATAATAGAGATGGAGACACATACATTGTCAAGAGAATAAAACGTACATAAAAGTGCCTTAACAGAAAAGCAAAAGAAATACAACAAAGAAAAAATACTGTATGTTATTATTAATAATAAACAATTACAATTCTATATATACTTGTCCAATGCAAATATTCAAATATGTATATATTTCGAATACATTTAGAATACATTTAGGAGTCGTAGTAGTTAGAATGGAGTATGTCCACAGTCAGGAGTTCGATCCTGACCACTCAAGGTTGAGTCAACCTTCCATCCTTCCAAGATCAGTAAAATGAGGACCCAGATTGTTGAAGGCAATATGCTGACATTTGTAAAAAGGTCTGAGAGTGCTGTAAAGCACTATGGAGCGGTATATAAGTCTATGTGCTATTGCTAGTGATGGGATTCAAATATGTGAACAACTGGTTCACTGTGTGGATGCCGCTTCCAGAAGTCCATTCTGGGCCTGGGCAACAAAAAATTAGCTACTGGTTCTGCCAAACTGGTGCGAACTGGCTGAATCCCACTACAAGCTATTGCTATTGCTATTTATACGGCTATCTTTTTCAAATTGGTTTTAAATTATTCACATAGAGAAAAATTCATATTTATAAACCTGATTGTTCCCATTCAGAACTGATTAAAACAGAGTCCTTGAGGTGCACGTATAAAAGTAGATACAATCACAAACTTCTCCACCCACAAAAATGAAAGTGAATAGGAAGGTACTAGGATACATCATTAGAGATAAAGTTTAATAAGCTGAGATGACGAGTTGAATTTAAGAGTTTAACTACTTTATTCTCTTCTTATAGAACAATATGTTGGACTCTAAACATATTCTGTTAGTACAAATTTAAATATCCATACAGTTTTTACTTTCTTTTCTACAAGGAAGATCGTGTTTTCTTCTATTTTCAAAAAAATTAGTTTCAGATATGGGCCTTTCATAATGCTTTCATCCATCTAAATCAGCAGTTTGTATATTGGTCACTGAGTCTCACTTCTCATGCCCTCTCGGCTATTCATAATACATAATGCCCATTTATAATACAATAATCCTAATCTGGAATGGCAAATATTCCTGTTCGTTCCAGCATGAAAAACGGATCACTCTAGCATGCTTTTTTAATAATTTGACCAGTACCATGCACCGAATGTGTTCACGTAGATTTTGTTTTTGCTGAAACAAATTTCCCTTCTATGTTTTATCCCATGATGCTTCAGATAATCGTACAATGTTAAACATCTGTAGATTTTTTTAAATACAAATGACAGGGAGGAAATCGGAGAGAGGGTTCATAACCATTGAAATAGAAGTAAGCATGGAGGTTAATATTGTAAGAATCTTTCCATGTCTGCTGTCTTTCCATGTCTCCTAAAAAAATGCATCCTCAAAAGTGTGTATCATATTGAAAGAAATCCCCCAGGAATTAATTCCCCAGTGGAGGAATTCTTCACTTCCCAGATCAATAGCAGCTTGAAAAAATGTTGTTCCTCTGAAAAGAAAGGTTAACATTTTCTTTCCACACTGCCTATGATCCTGATCATTATCAACCTCCCCACAAACCATACTTGCATGGTTTAAGACTGCCTGTCAAATGTGATGCTATTGCTGTTGTGATTATTCCAGAACGACAAAGAGTGTTTCTATCTTCAACAATGGTTTCCATAGGAATCAGTATCTGCATTCAACGTACAGATTTTACCAACCATTTATTGTTGCATGTAGATTCAGTAAAATAACACAGAAGTTTCAGGTTTTCATAGAATCAAACAATAGATTTAATGCCTAGTCTTCTTTCTTTATTTGTGTCAGAATGCTTACAAATTATAGACATAATATTCAGCATTGAGCCGATAAAATAGGTCATAGAAATGTAGCATGTGTAAAAAAAAAGTAAAATAAATAGGATTAAAAATAAATGGCATTCGCCCGCTATTGGGCCATGTCAATAGCACTTTTCCTTGCCAGCATGAGATCTTCCTCTGTACATGTTGAAGGACATTGATTGTACCGTAGCATATATGAGATGGACTATTCTCTCCACATTCACACAGAGTATCTTCTACAGGGGAACCCCATGTTCTGAAGTTGTCCTTTTATCTTCCTACTGCAGTGTGCAGGTTATATAGTGATTTCCATACAGGCCAAGGTTGACCCATATGACCAGGCAACAGACAATCATATAGTTGTGCCCAGTTGCCCAATAGTTCCTTACTCACCTTCCATAGTTCCAGAGAGGTCTGTGAAAGCTGGTTGTTAGGAGGGGTGGAAGTTTTGAGGAAGCTGTTCTCAATCTCGATCTTGGAGGTTGGTTGTCATATGACGTGCATTTCTATAGCTGTCACTTTAATCCACTTTGTTCTGGTGGAATTTTGGAGGAGGAGATACCAGCTGGAGGTCCATTTTAAACACCCTGTGACCAATCTCGCTGTTTTGCAAGTTTCGATCTATACCAAACAGAGCTGGCATATTCTACTAAGTGATATAGGACTGATGCAAAAGTTCTTAATTGTGTACTTAGGCACCCGATCTTGTGCCTGTTATTTTCCTCAGAATGTTATCCCTAGCAAATATTTTCTGTTTGGTATTAAAACAATGGTTCTTAAAGGTAAGTATACAGTCAAGAGTTACTCCCAGATACTTTGGTGTAGCACTGTGTTCTAGACTGGTAGTATTCCATTGTACCTGCAGCATTCTTGATGCCTCAAGTTTTTTCAGGTGGAAAACACAAAGTTGTATTTTCAGGCAGTTTGGCTTCAGTTGGTTATTCCTGTAATATATGGTCATTAGGTTCAGAGTTTGGGTCAATTTTTCCTTGATAGCCTTGAAAGTTATGCTCTGTGCTATTGCTGTTATTGGTGTAATGAAAAGTCCCAGTACCTTCTGGAAGTTGTTGGTTATAGATATATATGTTGAACAGCATAGGAGCTAATACACTGCCCTGCAGAAGTCCATTTCTTTGGCTTTTCCATCATCTGTGTTGTCCCTGAAAGTTGACATAAAATCTATGATTTTCTAGTAAGCATCCTATGATTTTCATGACTTTGAAATCCCTTGTAAAATGAAGGACTTTCTTCAACAGGGCCACATGGTTAACCATATCATAAGGCGTGGTGAGATTTATAAATACCACTCCTGTGGTTTCCTTCAGTTCAAACTGTCTTCTATATATCTTGTTAGTTTGAGAATTTAAGCTGAGTTTTTGCCAGATCTGAAGTCAGCTTGCTGTGGTATAAGCAGGGGCTCTACTATTACAGATAATTGGTTCAGAGTAAATATTCAAATGCCTTGCATAACTGGACCAGGCAAGCCATCAGAGGATTTTTTTAGGAACTTCTGATGGTTTGCCTGGTTTAACTATGGCTATCACACAGGCTTTCTTCCATATCTTGGATATCTAAACAATATTACACATCTGTTGTAGAGACTGAGTAACCATTCTTTAATTTTAACACATAGTCATGAACGATGAAAGTTGGAATCCTATATATCTGGAGGGAACCAGGATGGAGAAGGGCAAAATACGATATTACAGAGAAAAGATGCAATGTGATACTTACTAAAAATTAAACTTTAAAACAGTTCAGAAGTTCTCTGGATGAAAGCTACTGAAAAAGAAATAAATCACCTTTATCTCTTCTTGGAAATAGCTGGTTTATTTCAGTAATTTTGGAAAAGCATTAAGCACTTTTTACATACAAAATGGGAAGAGAAGACAACAGTGACTTGAAATCTGTCTGGCATCATTAGCATTAAGAGGGAGCAGGAAGCAAACCATGAAATTTAATCAGATTTGCATCAACAGAAGTCAAATCAAAATGTCATGCAGATTGGAGGTCATCTGCATTGCTATGGCGCTATGATTAAATCCATTTTGAATGTGATCCTACCTTCAGTTTAATCAGAGAAAGGAGCTCGTTATTACTCTGCATGGTTGCTACTGTTTAAAAAGATAAATGATACAAATCTCACCTATGGCTGAAAAACTTTATCTTGATTATTTCAGAGAGAAAGACAGTTCTCTAACAGAGCACACATTTTGCATACAGAAAACCCCCAAACTCGCAGTTTAAATATCCAGGTATAAAGTGATGGATCCTATAGAGAATTGCCACCAATCAAGAATGGACAATGATAAGAAATATATATTTTTTCTTTTGGGAGATCAGTCCACAAAGCATGATTTGAGGACATAGCCTGCAGCAATATTTCCCCACCTTAAGCTTGCTTTTGGTCAATGCCTGGAGACCCTGACTCTGCTGCTTTGAGTCCTATGGAAGAAAAGTAGGGCATATAAACATAAACAAATAAATGTCAAAGAGAAGTTTAAAAAACAGGTCCTCAGCTTTTTCACGAGGCAACTGGAGTTTCTTGTTTTTCTTTGAAGAGGTTTTGCTTCTCATCCAAGAAGCTTCTGCAGCTCTGACTGGATGGTGAAGAATGGAGAGATTTATACTCCTTGCAGACAGCTGGTCATCTGCATTCTTTTAACGAGTTGTTAGTTAAATGCAGATGGACTGCTGAAAGTCCATTTGCCTCGTGAAAAAGCATCTTTGGGATAACTATGACCTGGATGACTGAGAATCTCCATAGACAACAGATCCTCAGCTAATCAGCAAAGTTTTCTAAAGTCGTAATTTTTCCATTGTTAATTATTAAGAAGAAGAAAAAAAAACCCTTAAAACATAGAAAACATCAAACATAAAATCACATTTCCATGGTCCATGGTAAGACAAATATGGGAGTTTTAGTTCTAATATCGGAAACAGAGGAAAGGAACGTTGCTATTCTCGGGACATGCTCAATGAATCATTGTTCTACTGGATTCAAAACTTTCCAGATCCTCAATCATGCAACAGACTAAAGGAACATACATCATTCCTTCCCAATAAATTTTATATCAGGTGTCTGGTAAATAGGAAAGTAACACCCACTTGGAAATAACCCATCAGTGAAGTGCTGTAGAGAGGAACTCAAGGTAGTTCTTGACTCATGACCACAATTGGGGGGGCAGAATTTTTGTTGCTAAGCAAAGTGGTTAGGTGAGTCACACCCAAATTTATGACCTTTTTGCCACAGTTGTTAAGTGAATCACTGCAGTTCTTAAATGAATCACACAGTTAAGCAAATCTGGCTCCTCCCCATTGACTTTGCTGGTTGAAAGCCATCCAGAAAAGTTGAAAAATTGGAAGTCACGTGATCCCAGAATGCTACAACACTCACAAGTACATGCCAGTTACCAAGTGCCTGAATTTTGGTCACGTGACTATGGGGAAGCTACAATCGTCATGGGTGCGAGGATCAGTCAAAAGTCACTTTTTTCAGTGCCATTGTAACTGACCGGTTGCTAAACGAATGGTTATAAGTCAAGAACTATCTATCTGTAATAAGAGACTTTCTCAACAATAGCTGCATATTTGTANAAGTACATGCCAGTTACCAAGTGCCTGAATTTTGGTCACGTGACTATGGGGAAGCTACAATCGTCATGGGTGCGAGGATCAGTCAAAAGTCACTTTTTTCAGTGCCATTGTAACTGACCGGTTGCTAAACGAATGGTTATAAGTCAAGAACTATCTATCTGTAATAAGAGACTTTCTCAACAATAGCTGCATATTTGTACGTATGTCTTTCTGCTTTGTAGAATATTTTGAGGATGTTCTTTATTATCTGGTCCATGGTGTAAGACAATCAGGGGAGACTTTTCTTAAAGCACCTTGAGCACATTAATTGATAACAGAGTGAAATCCTCCTGCATGAAGATATTCTTATTCTTGCTACGAGGCACAAATTGTGCTCTCTTTAGTATTACCCCAAAGCTTAGCATTGTTTTATGTTGTCTTGATTTTGATTTTGATTTTTTTTTACAATAAATTCATTTTATGATATTTGTGCTTCAGTCTTATACACTCACTTGATAAACAGTATTATAATAAATAAAATATAGTGATAGAGTTTGAAATATAAGTATGAAGCCACTTCCAGTGGAAAAACCTAGCTGTGCAATTTATTTTAAATGTCGCAATTTTTTAACATTTAAAAATAGATGAAATCCTTAACCTCTGTTTCTGTAGTTGAGGGGTAGGGAGAACTGGGGAGAACTATTAGTTATTTGCAGCCCAACCTAAACTTAGGATGTTGTCATTGTAGTTCAGGAAGCCATACATTTCATTGGATACAATAATTGGGAAGCATTAATGTTTCCTAATTTATTATTATTATTTACTTCCTATATATTTAGCCCACCTTTCACATAACTATTATTTCCCAAGGTAGTTCACATGATACTATATATTAAAGGAAAGACATATATAAGGAAAAGGGAAATGAACTGAAAAGTATGTGCTTGTATATCAGTTCAGGCTAGGCTGATCTCTCTTTCCTGGTATTTTTGTCTGAATGGATGTTTGCCACCTTAGAGTCCTGCCCCATTGATGGAGAGGATCTCTAGTCTGGGGACACTTAATCAAAGCAGAGCTCAGTATGTTTATTTGGCAGGGAGGGATGAAGCAGGGAGCTTCCTGCATTCCCTGTTGTGTGGCCAATCTCAAGATCCAGATTGTGGTTTTCTTACTACGATCTTCCTGAGCTAAGATTACACAGTCTCCTGGCAGATGGATCAGAATGTGCCTCTATGAGAAAGTGCCTCTATAAAAACAACTATGAGTAGGAAGTACACATTCTGTATGGCATCTGCTCGTTCTCTGGCTGATGTAAGAAGGCAGTTGGATCTCCTCCCTATAATCATTTTCCTCGGATGTGGAAGCCTTAGCCAATAAAGGCTGTCAAATGCGTATTCAGAAATAGGAAGATTGAATTTGTTGCCAATGCTGCGAGGTAAAAAGAGATATTCTGTGTTTTTCTTCCGTTCGTCTTTGCTTACATTCAATTTGTAACAAATATGTCAGTTGAATAAATAACTCTTTATTAAATATAAATTGAATAGCAGTTCTGGAAGATCTTCCCTATGTAACAAGATTTAGAACACCAAATTTGCTGTTCGAATTAAAATGCTGTCATTTTTAAATATATATATATATATATATATGTAGTTTTATACAAGAAACTGGTTCTAGAGAATGGGGCAGAGTGAAAAAGCCTAAAAAGCTGTTCAAACAGTTTTCAAGCAGATTTATACTATATATTTTATCATGATCATGTTCATTTTCTACTACAAGTGTGTTCAGCTGGAGAATCGGTGGCTTTGTAATGATCTGTCAAAGAGAATGCAAAGTACTGTTAGTTTAAGTTACATTCTGCAAAGATAAGATCAAAGAGCCATGTGGCTGAAATGTAAAGTCATATTTCCTTTTAAAAAAATGAGGGAGTATCAGATAGCAATTCTTTGGGCCAAAGAGATTAATCCATTAAAGGAGGAAAGTCTGTACAAGAGACCCAGCACACTTTGAGAAAAGATAGTTTTATCCTTGTACTTTCATCAGCAGCTACATCAGGAAATGTAAAAATAAAAAATGAAAATAACTATAATTAAACATGACAAAGAAAGTGAGATGATTATTTGGCCAAGAGAAAGAGAAAGACACAACCTGCAGATGGAATATTAAAATTCACACAGTGGGAATAAATATAGAAATGGCTCATTTGACAGAACAATACAGATGACAGTCCTTTCACACATAACTTGATTAATCTCTTAGGAAAGAGACTTTCGCTGCAACATAATATGCAGCTAACTTTTTTAGCTTTACTCTGAAGCAAACATCACACATTTTCCTAATGTCTGAAGACAGCAATAGTCAATTCAGGAAATACTATCCAAGAAAAATAACCTTTGCAAACAACAATCAACCCATACTAACAAAATAAAGTAAATTGGAGTTTTCCTGGAGAAGGATGAATAACAGCTGGATTTCATACCTAATATTGCTCATGCCACCATGGATCAACTTTCATTTCATTCTATCTATGGTTACAAGCTTTTTATATCTATACTGTAGAGTATCCCTTAACAGATCAGATTATATTTGAAGCCCCAAACCAGAATGCATAGTTTCTGTATATACCTATTTTTTATCTCAACTGCAGCTCTTTCAACTCTTTTTTTCCCCTAACAACTTTTTGTGCTTCCAATAACCTCAGAGAAATTTTTAATTATCTATCAAAGAAAGTTAAGGAAGAACGGGTGGACAGGTTTGTCAACAAACCAATATAATTTGCTTTTTTTTTTTTTTGCTTTTAAAGAGTCACTTGATATGTCGAAATCAGCATTCTTCTTGGCAAGAGTATCAGAATTATAATCTGCTAATGTTCAGAGACTGGAATGCTGCTAATGCACAGAAACAGGAACATTAAGCACATATATACTGTCTATGTCACAATATACCAAGTCATTTAACATAGGGACCCATCTGACCAATCTGATTATTTTATCAAAATAGGGTTTGGTGGTTTGGTGTCTTTTTTTTTTATTCTCGTTCAAAGCATTAAGCTTTTCTGTGAACATCTACTATCTGTAATTACTATGGATCTGATGCCAAATAAAAGGAGATACTCCTTCCTTTGGATCAGAGGCACATATCCAAATGTCAAGTTTTATGATACAACTATTCTGAAATACTAAAAAGAACTGAAGGTAATGATACCTACATACAAAGGGATGTGCTTAATGTTCCATGAGTGATGGTAGACAAATGATCAGTTTGTCAAGGGTGAAATCATATTCCAAATAAAATATCAGTGTGCTATAAACAGGGGGAAATTATTTTCTCTTTTGATTATATTGCCATAGCTGAAATCAGCTTCGAGATACATGGACTAGGGTATTGATGGTGATGATGATGACGACGACGACGACGACTATAGATTCTCAATATCTTCATGCCTACAGTTGGTCTCATATGAAAGAAGCCAGCTGGGACCTAATGACAAAGATGTTACTTGTTGCTATTATGTTACATGAAGCTTAAAATATTGAGCCTTTTGTTTCCAAAAAGAGTGAATATCAGCTATTCATTAATAGAGGAGAAAGGCAAACTGTGACTTAAGGACCATCTCTTGGATGCAAACTAAACTTAGCTACACCTCTACCAAGAGTCTTCTTCAAATTGTTCCATGAAAAGAAGAGCTTCTTCTGCTCCTATGAAGCATTGGGATACAACAAAGAATAAGGATTTGTATAAGAACAAGAAGACAGAATATGTCACCCCACTAGGTAGTGCAGACCAAGAAATTAATGCCACAGAAATACTTTTACCAGTTCTCCTCCTTCCTAAGCTTCTCATGTGTTCTTCATCCCTGCAGAATATCTTTTCAGGGAATATCTCGTCTTTTATACTACCCATCCTAAAAAATTACCTGCTTTCCTGTTTACCTGATATTGTTGAGTGCTAATATTCATCTTCATCAGTTTTCCTGACCATGACAGCTTTTGGAAAAAATGAGATAAATTTCCTAGAATTTTAACTAGTTCACCAGGAATTCTGGAATACTACATTTGAAAGACAATATATTGGAATGACTGTTGTACAGTATCTGAATGTGGCTTATGTTTAAGTTAAAATTATTCAAGTTTAAATAGGGTATGGATGGGAGTAGTTGATCATGTGTCTATTCAAGCTTTTATGCCCATATATCCATTTCTCTTCTCCTCAGAAATGACAGTTCAGTAGAACAAACCACATAATCCCTTTGTAACAGATCCACAGGGACTAAGGAATTAAGCTGTCTCTGAGATCTGAAGTCTGGGATCAAGTTAATAGCAGCTGAATCAGTTTGAGCCATATGAGCATCCCAGCTTTAGAAAGGAAGAAAAGCTCTATAAATTGCAGCTGGAGGTAGCATACAAACACAGTTTGCCAGTTAAAGTAGCCTTAACAGCAAGCATGAATACAGTCAATATTAGGTAGTTATTCTTATATGTAGTGTGTTATAAGTTCTTCTAAGTGAGTAGCAGATGTCAACGGGTGGGTGGGAATCTATAACCTCGGGCTTCTTTTGGATTCTTTCTGCCAGGAGCTCAGTGATCACTGCAGTTGTGCAACCCAATAAAGGATATTTTGTTTCATCTATCTCCAAACACTTTGGTTCCTTATTTAAGTGGGCATTTTTCCCACAACAATAAGCAACCTGGTATCCTCCCCAAATACTTTTCTACAAGTAGTTTAATGGCTTAGGCATTAAGAAATGTCATTAATTTTCAGGTTAGATATAAAGTCCAATTATGCAGGTTTTTATGTGGTATATTTGGATGTGATTCAGGCATATAATATATCAAAGGATAAAACAATATACAGTAGTCACCTTTTTAAAAAGAAAATTGCAACTCATCTACAATCCCTGTTAGAGGAAATACCTCTTTAATTAAGGAGATTGTTCTATTTGCCATTTATGAATGGGGAGTCATACTGTTGCATTTGCTTGTCTCGTCTATGTTTTTTGCAAGTTTGGAAGGACCAGATATTTATTGGATTGAGAACAATTCTTCCCCAACTTGGCACATTTATATTCATTGGGATTTCCATTCCAGAATTCTAAAACACAGCCACAGTGGCAGGAACTCTGGGAATTGCAGTCCTAATATATTTCAAGGATCCAAAGTTAAGAAAAAGGAATAACCACTTGTTTTGTGAAAGGGGTAGTCCTCAACTTATTATTACAATTGGGACCAGAATTTCCATCGCTAAAAATGTGGTTGTTAAGGGAGTCACAACCAGGTTTATGTCCTTTTTGCCACAGTTATTAAGCAAATCATCACAGTCATTAAACTAATTACATAGCCATTAAACAAATAGGGCTTTACCCATTGACTTTATCTGTCAGAAGTTCCCTGGGGAAGTTGCACATGGTGATAACATGACCCTAGGATGCTGCAACTGTTGTAAATAGATGCAAATTGCCAAGCACCCAAATCTTAATCATGTAACCATGAGGGATACTGCAATGGTTGCAAATGTGAGAATGGGTCATAAGTTACTTTTTTTTTAGCAACATCATAACTTCAAACATTTGTTAAATGAATGATCATAAGTCAAGGACTTCCTATATTCTCTTTTGGGGAAATCTATTGTTTTGGGAAAAGACAAATCCAGAATATTTTGATACTTTAGTATCTATTTGATGATCTGTTGAACTATTACAAAAAACAGACTCTTTTTGGGGGGGATGACAGTGAAAAGAGATTCTGTGTTTTGCCTTAGCAAGGGGTTATTATGTAGGGCAGGCCACTGAGGTCTGGAACTGCTCTCTTCTGCTGTTCAAGTTGCCCTAACTTTATAACTTGACCTCCATTAAATTACAGAACTGAATTGTAACACTCTTCCTGAAAGAGTGATATGAGGTTTTGTTTATTTTTGGCAGTTGAATTATCCTTGCAGGCTGGGAAAGTATAGAAGATTAAATACCAAAAAAAGTCCTAAGAGCCTCAGCTCTGGGCACAAAATGCCAGCCATTTAAAAATTACAAAGGCAGCATGTAATTTGCACAGTTGGTAAGGTAGAAAGACTCAATATTGTAACAGGAGTGGGTTTACCAGTCGGAGTTTCACCCTGGCGCTACACTATTCTATTTTCACTTCTTTCACAAATCTGAAGAATAGAAAATAGCTACCTTGCTGTTATATTCTCTCAGACTTCACATTGAAGAATTCTCCTGTCTTGTTAATTTAATTTTTAAGGGGACCACATAATGATAATCTTCATTTGTACCTGCCCCATCTGTTCCACTAATATTCCTTTCATTCTTTCCCAATCATAATCTTTCAGGGGGGAAAGCCGCAGATTAACAATAACAACTTTGCATTTAACAAATAAATCATATTGTTCCTTAACCTGATGACATGATTTATACAAAAAGAAAAGATAAGAGCTAGAGGCCCACAAACGTTTGAACTACAAAGTATCAGACCCCATTTTAGACTCATATTTGCACAGAGTAACACTAGGAATAATATCTGCAAATGTCAGACATTTGTTAAAGAATTATTTTTTTCTAAATCTTGTATATTTTTCTAGAAATTCAAAGATGATGGTATTTACACTTGTAGTGAGAAAGATGGATTTCATTTCCCCCTTTTCAGATCAAACTAAGAATCTTTCCCCTTCTCTGTGTTGGCATAAATTATCCCAGCATGAAATTTTCTCTCCTTATTGCTGATCCCTATCTTCACTCTTCCCAGCCCCTTCTTTCATTGGACTCTCCTCCTAAGTTACGGATAACAAAGCATAACCAATTTTATTTATCTTGTAGATGTCATTAAACACTGTCAGTTTCAGGGGAAAAGACAAATACCAATACACCTAAGAATGACTTAAGTCTTTCTCATTCATGTACCAGAAAAGAGATTAAGGTACTTATGGGAATATGGGAAGGAGGAGGAGGAGGAGGAGGAGGAGGAAAGGAAGGAAGGAAGGAAGGAAGGAAGGAAGGAAGGAAGGAAGGAAGGAAGGAAGGAAGGAAGGAAGGAAGGAAGGAAGGAAGGAAGGAAATAATATTATTTCCAGGGCATGTTTAAGTGCTGTAGTGGCTCCTAAAACTTGCAGATTTATTCATATATGCCACTGGAAATATACGTACATCAAATATATATCTCTTTCAGAGGTCAATCCTGAATGGAATTTAAAGCAAGGTAATATCAATAATATTGAATGCTGCAATGAGTAAAAGCTCTCCCAAAGTAGATCAACACCTTGAGACACATAAATATCACATGTTAGAAAGATAGATGCTATTTGAATTGTATCCTTTTATCTTCCAGAGCAAATTCTAAAAAAGCAGACCTATAATTCACAATACTGAATAGGATATATCATTAGGACTAGAATATAGCATTCTCCATGAAGTAAGTTTTACTGAATTTAATAGGACTTTAGTTTTTTAAAAGACATCATAAATGACTCTACACATCACTAGGAACTCATTTTCCAACTATTTTAAAAATAGTTGCAGGAATTCTTTTAAATAAACTGAAGCAGAACATATAGATAGATAAATACTGATGGACCACTTTTACAAATAATTATATGTTTGTTAGCCCAACAAAGCTGAAGCGTGCAGTGGAGAAAAAAATGAAAGGGACTTATGGATGAAATGATTTTGATTTGCTGGGCTCTTTAAACATAGTATTTGTCCTTCATTTTGCCCTAGAGATAACCAACATAATAGCTGGGTCACACCATCCCTTTCTCTTGCTAGTTTCTGTAATGTGTACTTTTTGCCAGATGAAGCAGCTAGAATAAGATGTGATCTTTCCCAATTGTTAAAATATATAGGATTCTTCACAACAAACCTATGGAACTGTAGACAGTTACTTTCTTTAATGTGTGAGATTCCCGTTACAAAGCAAGGAAGTTGAAATGCCACTGCTGTGGTTCTTGTGAGAAAAAAAAGAACATTCTTCTTTTTACTATAAAGCTGTCCTGTTACTAATTTTGAAATGGGCTGAGCTGAAGGCCTATAGATATATTTTTTTCTTGCCACACACATAGATAATACAGTCTCACTTCAGTTTTACAAAGAAATTCAGTACTTCAATTCCTGTTCTCTCTAACTTTACTTATATTAACCATACCTATAGCACTGGACAATGAAGCAGTATCAATGTACTAACTATATTTCATTTATTAAATTAATGTCCATAAACATATATATATGTGATATTACGTATCTCATTTTTTCTGCAACACAGAGGCAAGACTTTCGTGCTGGTCAGTCAAAATGGTCTTCCTTTTTTATCATATTGTGATAACAAAAATCCTATTTTGTTCTTCCATTGTTTCATTTTTCTTATGATGATTTTCTACATTTTATGATCTATCTGCAGTGGCAAATTAAGGGTGATGGAGATAGATGTCAGTTAGATGTTTTAAAAAAACCTTCTGTTTTTCTTCTATCAATGTATTTCTTCCATGCTATATTAATGGCGCCCTAGTAGGTAATTAATAATAGGGATGTATAGAGATTAAGTTATTAGTGAAGCTAATTGGCAGTTGTCAATGTAGATCTAGCTAATTCTTCACCCTCATTTAGGCCAAGAGTTAATTGTGAATGCTGCTTTCATTCCCTGAGTTTTACAGGTTGCAATCCGAAAGGACTGTAAATGGCTGTCATTCCCATCTTAAAATAGGATTAAAATAAAATAACAGTATAATAAGGTAATTATTCCATTAGTGCTTATGTGGAAACAGATTCTACGTAATATCTGTCTTACTTTATTTTCTAATTGTATCTTTTGTTACATTTTCTTTTTTCGGTAGATCCCTGTCTGGACGCATAGTTGGTGGAGTTTGGTGGTTTTTTACTTTGATCATCATTTCATCTTACACAGCCAATTTAGCTGCATTTTTAACAGTAGAGAGAATGGTGTCTCCCATAGAGAGTGCAGAAGACTTGGCCAAGCAAACAGAGATAAATTACGGGACTTTGGATGGTGGTTCTACTAAAGAATTCTTTCGGGTAAGAGAAATTAGTTCTGATTTTCATGTACAAAGCAAGACTTGTGCTAGCCCAGGAAATATAGCCCATCTGCCAGATACCATAAATACCCTTGAAACATGGAGTAATTATATGCTTCCACAGATTACTGAGTAATTACACTTAGCAGCATCAAAAGTAATTACCCTGTGACTTGTAGCTCAGGTTTAGAGAATAATAAATACTTAGTTAGCTCTGTAATTTAATGGCACCATTTACAATATGCAAATATATTTAAGTTATTCAACAGTGGCTTGCATGCCAAGCTACCAAAAGTACACTTTCTTTCTGTGGTCTAGTGTTTTCTGTCTCTCGCTTCTCTCTAATGTTTTCTTTACTCTTCCTGCTCAAGTTTGTGGACTGAAATACAGTTCTGTTGCTTTTATCCTCAATCCCATGAGTTTGACTAATATGGAGTCAGCCTATTTGAGTGTTGTCAATTCCAAATAGTAGTTGTTTTCCAGAAGTCTTCCCTATCCCAAATATCCTTTAAACCCCAGAGATTTGAGGAATTCAAATTGAAACACCTGATATAACATGCTTTCAGTTTTGCCACTAAATTACATTTCCTCTTTAGGATTAGAATTTAGCAAATGTGCTACCACTTCCAACATAATTCCTAGAATCTGGCTTTCACAAAAGCTTTTACGTTTTTAATTATTTTTTCTTCTGTCTCCCTTCTGCTTGAGGTAATTTTTATTCCATAAAATGTGCCGATGAATGGCACCAATTCATGAAATCCATCCATTTCTCTGTTCGCCTCTATAAACCAGCCCCTAATTTGAGTAATATCCTTTCTTTAGCTGTGCACCGTGTAGGCACACACAGCCCAACAAATTTGTGTCTTCCTTGGTGTATGAATCTCTGCTCTGTGTATTAACGCATGCTAAGAGCAGCGGATTTATGCTATTCTGGACAGAGATCTAAAATAGCGGTTTTTGAGAAGATGTGGACGTACATGAAGTCAGCTGAGCCCTCTGTTTTCGTGCCGACAACAGAAGAGGGGATGAAGCGTGTGAGGAGATCCAAAGGGAAGTATGCCTACCTGCTAGAATCTACCATGAATGAGTACATTGAACAGAGAAAACCATGTGACACCATGAAGGTGGGAGGTAACTTGGATTCCAAAGGCTATGGCATTGCAACGCCAAAAGGTTCACCACTGAGGTAGGTAGATTGAATGTGTGGCTTCTTTCCCTTCATCCTCAGCAGTTGATGCATCCATAAACATGCTGCTAATTTTCATTACCACAGTATAGCTAATAAAACTGGGGGAGGAAGGAAAATGGAAAAGTAATTAGGAGCAGGAAAGTTAACTGCCAGACTGCTTCTAAATAGTGATACGTAGGACTTCCAGGATCCCTGAATGCTGTAGCCTCACTCCTATAGTTTGTTTCTTTGCTAAATGGGCCCAAATTGTAAGACCAAAAGTAATTTGTGACAACCTGGCTACTGCTTAATGGGGCATTATTTTGAAATAATGTGATTGTTTTCTGGTGTGCATGCCTATCATGTAATGTCTGTTATAGCTCTTCTTTGGTTAGAGAGATTCTAGTAGTAAAAATATTTAGGTATGTGCATGACTTAGCAAAGAAATACAAATATCTAAAGGACAACTAAATGGAAAAGCTAAGTGTTTTCCTGCTAGATAGACAACAAATGGATGAGAGGATAAGTAGCCACTGATAGAAAGTAGATAATAACATATACTGGATCCAGATGTTGCAAAAGATGGTATGTTGGCCATAAAATTGTAGAAAGAATGCAGTATCCACAATCATAGCATACAAAATACAAGTGGCTCAGCAAAAGAAAAGATTACAAGGATCCACCAGCCACCAAGACAGAAAACACAATAGCTAAGCAGAGAAAAGGTCTGTAGAGAGGAGATTAGGTAGAAGGTAGGATTACAGGGATCCACCAGCACTTTAGCTACACAAGAACACATATCCCATGCTATTATCCACATAATATAATATAATAAAATAACAAATATGTTTGTTATTTTACAACCAAGATACTTGGTGGAAGAAGGACAAGAACTGCCAGGAAAAAAATTAAGGTATTGATAATGGGCCTGGAGATTTAATAAAGAACAACATAGCCAGATGTGATTTGCGATGTTCATTTTCAACGTATATGTATATTAAAAAAAAATCTTTTTTTCTTTAAAGATACAAATATACATAGTATACACAGCCACAGAAAGAGAGAGAGAGGGGGGGGGAGAGAGAGAGAGAGAGAGAGAAATGCTAAGGTTGATTTCATCTACTTTTTCAAAATGTCCTTCTGATATGTCAGTAGAGTGGGACAGAAGAATAAGTTAGAAATATTTGTTCTTGATTTACTTTCCAGTTCAATAGAAGCAACCAGGAGAGAACATTTTGCTTTTCCATTGGATCTAATGGTGCTTTTTTATACATATGGCCTCAGTTTCTGTCTCATTATGTTTGTTATTTGTGGTCATTTTAACTGTTTATCTAATGCTATATGCTCTTCAGACAACTTCTGGCATCTATTCCACTATCTGGAAATATCCAAGAATTGCATCTTATTTTGAACTGACTGAGTGTTCCATCTAAGTCAGTATAAATTTAACCATTGAAGTCAATAAGATCATAATGTTACATGTAAGGCATCCATTTTACAAATGATTCCCCAGATGTGATAGATCATTTGGGCAGAATCTATGTACATCAGTGATTATTGATTTCAGGTCCATCTCACATTTCTAACTAGTTTATATTAAATACTGTAATGTCCCATCATAGTATAATGTTTAAGTGCGAATTGTACCCAAGTTGGTGTGTTAACATCTGTAGACTTAATTTCAAATTGGAACCATGCGCAATCATACAAGTCAATATATGAGACTGTTATCTTCATCTAGTATGAAGACAGTGGGCATATTTAACATGGGAAGAGGCTGAAATAATGTATCTAAATATGTCAAAACTGGTCTATAGCATCCTAGATGAAACCAGAACTATAAAAGAGTGGCTGCATATTAAAATCTTCCCTGACTACATCCATCATTGCAACATCTTTAACTGTGTTTGGATTGTTTGGTCAGTGCCATTTTTCTCAAACTATCCTGGAAATGCCTATTGTTGAAACATTCTACTGATCCCCAAATTCTATGTCATCACAAGCTACAGTTCTAGATTAAGGACTGCATGCATGAAATTTAAGGACTGATCAGGCTGCATGCATGAAATTTACAGATAATTCTATACCTGCTCATTTAAAAGTAAGTTCTATAGCTTCCAGTTGCCCATTCTTCAGTAAGATTTCTTCCTAACCCTACAGAAGGATTCCCAGAGCAGGGCTGAAAAAATTCAGATGACTATTAGATCATTAAATGTATCTGTATCTACTGTATATTTGTATGCCACAATATTGTTGATGCTGTCACACCTCTGTATGGAGAAGGGCTAACTGACTCAGTTTCTTTCTCATGTAACCATATAGTAAATAAGATCCAGCCCATTGACTTCAATGGAATCCAGAGAATTTAATCAGAAGAGAATCTCCTTTTTTCTGTGTTTGTATGTTGTGAAATGTCTGAAGTGTTCTCTCAGTTCTGTATTGATTTGGATGTTACAGTTCTTAAACTGATTTTTTTTCTTTTTGTTCCTTAAACAGAAATTTTTACTGATCATTGTTTTTATATGTCTTTTGTGACATGAGGATCACTCAGGAGGAATAGGCGAGCCAGAATCCCTCCCCCCTATTCTAAATTATTATACTAATTCTTTTTTCCTGCAAAAAGCCAAATTATTGAGTTTACAGCTGCAGCTGGGCAAATGATTCTTCCACTGTTCCTGCACTTCATTCTTTCAGAAGCCAACCCTACGCCAATTGCGATCAAATTTTATTTCACCACTAGAGCAGCTGTAGAAGATGACATCCCGAGTGAGCATTTGTTACTTAAAGCAAAAAAAGTAAACAAATCTCCTTTGTGATTCTGTTCTCTGTAGCATTTCTCCCACTCACAGGGAGTGTTACATCACTCGTCATCCCCGCTGTTATTTTAATTGTAAGGGACACGGTCTTACTGGGGGAGAATATTGGATCAGACTAAAGGGTGCTGGTTCACCGATCCCTTGTTGTCACATGACTTTCCGAGTGTTCTCCGCCTGTTACTCATCGAGTGTTATCTATTCATTTTAAAGAAACCCAGTAAACCTGGCAGTGTTAAAACTGAACGAGCAGGGGCTTTTGGACAAATTGAAAAACAAATGGTGGTACGACAAGGGCGAATGCGGCAGCGGGGGAGGTGACTCCAAGGTCAGCCTCAGTAAGAAAACCTAGTGGGTATAAACCGCATGGATAGTAACCAGCAACCACATTGCCTTTGCATTCAACCACTTGGGGAGAACAAACCCTCTTGGATAGCTCTCTCTTACTCAATGAGGATATGTGCTCTTGATTAATGATGACATGGGAAAGGAGTCCATGGGACTAGATGTGCCCGCATGGCCATTGTGGCAATTCTTCTTCTAGAAGAAGGGATTGCAACCATAGCTGCTCATAGCACTAAAGCTTTCCTAGAACACATCCTTCCTTTCCCCACTTCCCACCCTTAAAGTTTTGTTGGATCTCTTAAGCATGATCATCGATAGGAGACTGAGATACTGTGCAGGGCTCTGCTTTGGCTGATTGCCCTGCAGATGTTGATAGTCTGCAGTGGTCAGCATTAGCAAGGCCGCTTGCAAGTATCTCTTGGCAGATGGCTGAGGTTGCTGGTTACTCAAAGTGATATAGTAATACTCATCTTGCTATGCTGGAGAAAAGAAGGGTGAGAATGTGTTGGGAGTGGTGGGGCTGGCTGGGATGCTGGAGGAGGGAGGGGTGGCCAGATGGAGTATTCAATTGTATCACTTTGTCAATGTATAACTTGTATAATGAATGCTGTGAATGAACTGTATGTGTTGAATAACATAAAATAACATTGGTAATGTTATTTATGTTATTTCCCCCCCTGGTTTGAAGAGGTCCTGTAAACCTAGCGGTTTTGAAACTCAGTGAGCAAGGCGTCTTAGACAAGCTGAAAAGCAAATGGTGGTACGATAAAGGGGAGTGTGGAAGCAAAGACTCCGGAAGTAAGGTCAGTTATCCCTGAAGAGGTCATGCCTACCCATTGAAAACAAAAGTGTATTGCCAAATCCCCCTTGGCCATAATAGTACCAGAGTTTGGAATCTCATGGCAGGCAGACTGTTCCCCTAGAACGTGACACATACTCTTCACATTGAGGGTAATATCAGTTTAATATGCACGCATAGAGGGCAAAGCAAAGTAACAGGTGCCATATAGAACTGGAACAAAAAAAAATGATACTCCAAAGGGAAATGTGATCTTAATAGCACTGAAAAGAAAAATGATTTTCTAAGTGGAATTTTCATTCAAAATAATGTGATGTAATTTCAGGATCCATGTAGAAATCATGTAAAGGCTCTTATACATGCTAATCTTACAAATTATATTAGAGTTTGGTGAAGTGTTAAAAGCACAGGGCCCGAAACTGGGAAACTGTGCTTTTTAGTCCTACGTTTAGTGAGCTGGGTGACTTTGGGCCCATCACTCTCTCTCAGTCTTAGGAAGAAAGAAATGGCAAGTTATTTCCCCAAAACATTGCCAAATAAACTGCATATACTTGTCCAAGTAGTTGCTAGGAGTCAAAGCTGGTTCAAAGCCAAATATACATAATTTAGCAATAATATAATTCTGCCAGTTATTTATTTTAATGTTTCTAGATTGTTTCTCCATAAATTTAGTACAAATCTAGAGTAATAATAGAAAAACTAAAGAACATTTTACAAACAATTACAAATAAAAATCTAACATGTTACACAATATCCCCTGCCCCTCTCCCCACAAGTAAAGAGTTACAAAACAACAAAATGGAAAGAGGGATCTATGGTACGTTTAAATGGATCATAGGAAATGGCCATTAGTAGAAGAATTAAAATAACCTAATGCAGGAAACCATCCAAATTAAATAAATTGTTTATAACTATCAATTTTTATTATACATTCATTTCCTGCTTCTTTTTTTATTTTATATATGTCCTCTTCAAATGTTTAATTTAAAAAGGGGAAATAGATAAGGCAAAGGATTATTTTTTTAAAAAAGGATTGGTGATCTAAAAGAAGCCTGTCATGGATTTCTATTAGATTGAAATGTGTTGGCCTCCAAAGAGGACATCACCAGAATTTAGGAAGGAGTAATGAATGGAAACCATGCCATCTATTACTTTTCATTTGAAAAAAAAGTAATATATATTTGAGAAGCTAATTAGAATAAGTGTTTTTTTTAAAATAAAGTTCCATAAACATATTTTAAGGCTTGGTCATGATTAAATTAAAACCTATGTTATGGAAAGTTGTGTTAAAATGTAGATAAAGTTAAATTGTGTTGAAAAGAATACATTAGTGTTGCTTGAATTTAAAGGGTTTATATCAGATTAATTTTGTAGTTCATGTGGAAAGCACATATATAATCTGTACAACAGTTGAAATGTTTTCAGATTTTTAATCCTTCCTTCTGAATGTAGGCAAAATAGAAAAATATATTAATTCATTTGGCACTTTCATTAATGAGATTTAGAATGATTCAGGCATTCATAGCTAGAACAAGAAAATAAAAAGAATAAATAAATAAAAAATTGTCTGGGTTTGGAGAATCTAATTTTTAAAACACTACAAAGATCTTGGATCTACAGAGCTCTGTGAAAATGAGTAAATATTTCTTTGGATTTGGATAATGATTAATGAAAGTAATATAGTGTTGTAGATAAAAACCACATTTTAGGAAAACGTATGAGTTAAAGGAAAGCAATAGAGTGTATTTTCTGTCTTTTAAAGTAATTTGAAGAACAATAAACTACCCATCAGAAAGGCAAAAGACATGAAAAGATTAGTTCTTTTTTGAAGAACTAAGTCAGGATCAGATCAGTTCTAAAAATAATCTACAGTGTTTCCTTTGTGATATAATCATATTCATCATCTCTGTTTAGAAGTTAATCCAACTTCAAATGGGTACAAGACTAATCTCTAAACAAAAGATTAATAAACATGATTGGCAGTGGTAATACCCGTGGATGTCTAATTTACCTCACCCATATATTTAATTTTTTGAAGTGTATGAAAATAGACTATATTTCTCTTTTTAAAACATAACATGATTTAAAACATACCCACCATGTATGGAATGCACTTTCCATCTAATTTAGGACTGCTTCCTTTTTTTTTATTCCGCCAAAAGTTAACCATGGAAATAAACAGGAAAGTCACTGAAATAAAATTAAAATTTTAAAGAATGGAAAGATAATGCAGAAAATAATAATATTGGAAACATAGGTCTTATAATGGCACCTCCAAAATGAGGAAAACTTTAAACAAGGAATAAAGGCAAATATACATGTCCCAGGATAATGTTGCAAGATCCAATCTGGGTCAGTACTTAGGAGCTAGGGACTTGGCAACACAAGAAAAAAACAACCAATCGCCAGTGATCAACACACCAATCAACTAATAGGAAGGCACCATATACTGTAAATATGATGCATAGAATAACCCAAAGCACACATTTTGGTAGAGAGAAGTTTCCTGAGGATGGGTTCCAACATGAATCCAAAAGCTCGGAAGGTTAAATCTCTGGTCCCGATGATCGACCTAGATTGGATCTTGTAACTTTAAACAATGTGTATTTTGCTAAATTTTACTCTATAACTTATGTAGTAGCTGCCTCCCTCCCTTCCCTACCCAACACTAATCAACAGATATTCAACATGAAATATAATGAAGACAAAGTTTAACCATCCATAAATAAGTATCAATACTGAAATAGGCAACTTATTAAAATATTAAAAACTACAAGAGTTCAATATTCTAATTATGAATATATGAATATTAAATTAAATTAAGAGATATACATTTTCCTTGTCATTTTTTCTGACATTCAGCTAATTCCTAGAGCCCAAAACTGGGTCAAGCTGCAATCAAACAATGAAAGAAACTTTCAATGAAAGAGCTTTGATGTAGGCAGACACAGATTTTGTGCGCTTCTCATTTTGTCTTGCCCTATCACTTGTCAATTTCTTTGTTAGTTGTTTTCTCTCAAATGATGAGATTAATTCCAGCAGACCATTAAATGTCTACATACAAAGAGTATTCCAACTTTCTTCTTCCCAACTGACTTCTTTTAGTTTACTTCCACCTTTACATAACCTGTTGGCAAGACTTGAATAGAACATAATTCCCTTTCCTCTCATATTGTTTGCTCTGTATGTTAAATAAGGTAATTCATGCTAATTACTCTTCTGCCTGCATCTGTTCTAAAATCTATGACTGTACAAAATGCAGTCAGATGCTTTCTAGAACTGAATTACCCATACAAGCGCATTAGCTTCATAATATATAAATGCTGTCAGATAAATATTTTTCCCTGAAGAGTTGCCATGTCATTTGATCAAAGAGAAAATGTTTTAGAAACTATTGCAAAGAAAAAGAGATTTAAAAAACATTATCATAGATAAAATGCATATTCTAATATTATAAGTGATAACACAACCAAAATATGTGTGTGGGTCTGCATGTCTGTGAATGTCTCCTCTTTCATTGTCCAATCATCCACAATTTCCCCATCTTCCTGTATTATAATTAAAACCCAACAAAAGCTTTTCCTTAGATTATCCGTTTATTTTGCAGTAGTTATGCTACTGTTCCTACTAAGGAGAAATCCTTCCTTTGAGAAATTGGAGAATTAACCTTTCTTCTAGAGAAAGTGAAAGAAATTACTCGTCAATTTCTCGGCACATAAATAGCATAGAGAATTTCAAAAGTCTATTTGTTCCTAGATTTAATATATAATTTATTTCTTCTATTGCCTGTCAGTCCAGTTTCACACTAGTATAACAAGTAGTGTTCTGTACAGTGCTTGACACCATCATTCAGCATTTCACAGCAGCAGACTTTTTGTCCACATTGCTAGTATGGCATGCCCAGAGGGAAATCAACTTGCTCTCTAAAGGATTGTCCTTAACTGAGCATCAAGAGTTTACTCTCGCCAAATCTATGACTATAAATCTTGTATTTTAAAGGATCTTAAATTCTGTTTTAGGAGATGGGGGAACAGAGGTCAAGGCAGGCCCGAATTGTGAGAACTTGATATTCTCATCCCTCCTGTTTTACATGAAACCAGTGATAAGGCCATTTATGAACAGGTATCATCAGTACATTGACATCTCAAGTGATACAGTTAAATTCTTGTCCCAGGAGAATGTTGAAGTCTGGGTAGGAGGAAACAGGCTTAAACTCAGTACTGACGAGACAAAATGTCTGTGCCTGGTTTTCCTAATATCATGGGTTTTGAGTTCTGAATAAGGTTATAATCCACAAGTTAGAATTGGTTTGCAGTTTAGAGGTCCTTGAAGAGCAGGTAGCAGCTATGGCCAGGAGAGCTTTTATCCAGATTCATCTGGTGAAGACTGAGAGTCCATCCTCATAGTTATTCATGCCTTAGTTCACGGGTCGGCAACCCACGGCTCCGGATCTGCATGAAGGGCAGGAGAGAGCCAGCTTGTTGGAGAAGAGCCTGAAGCAAGCTTGCCAGGTGAGCAGAAGATCGGAGAGAGGGAGAGAGGGGGGGAGAGAGAGAAAGAGAGAAAGAGAGAGAGAGAGAGCGAGAGAGAGGGAGAGAGAGAGAGGAAGAGAGAGAGGGAGAGGAAAGGAAGAAGAAAGAGAAAGAGAAAGAGAGGAAAGAAAGAAAGGGAGAGGAAAGAAAGAGAAACAGGGAGAGAAAAGAGAAGGAGAGAGAGGAAAGAAAGAAAGAGAGGGAGGAAAGAGGAAAGAAAGAGGGAGAGGGTGAGGAAAGAGGGAGAGGAAAGAGAGAGGGAGGGAGAGGAAAGAAAGAGAAACGGAGAAGAAAGAGAGAGAAAGGGAAAGGGAGAGGAAAGAAAGGGAGAGGAAAGAGAAAGAAAGAGGGAGAGAGAGAGGAAAGAAAGAGAAACAGAGAGAGGGAGAGGAAAGAGAGAGAGGGGAAAGAGAAAGAGGGAGAGCAAAGAGAAAGGGAGAGTGGAAAGAGAAAGAGGGAGAGGAAAGAAAGAGAGGGAGAGGAAAGAGAAAGAGGGAGAGGAAAGAAAGAGAAAGAGGGAGAGGAAAGAAAGAGAAAGAGGGAGAGGAAAGAGAAAGAAAGAGAAAGAGCACAGCAGCACAGCAGCCTCTATTTCTTTTTAATTAAACTCTTCAATCAAGCTCCCCACCCCTTGCGTGCGCACGCACATGCGCGCGCAAATTTTGCGGCTCCCAATGTTTTCTTTTCTCTGGGAAATGGGTCCAAGTGGCTCTTTGAGTGTTTAAGGTTGTAGACCCCTGCCTTAGTTACATCATGTCTGTCTTCCCTGTGTGTATTTTTTTCACATTAAATTTGATTACTATTCTGATATAATGTCCCACACAGATATAAATATTCTGTTGATGTACCCCTCTTTCAGGAAGAGAATTAGAAGTTTTATTACCACACCTCTTGCTTTATCAGTGTAATACTGATAAAATATAGTACTTCCACACATACTGTAGAAATGGGCACTTTTGAGAAATGCCTTTCTCAATCAGTCATGCCAGAAGAAATCCCTGGAACACAAAGGAATAAACAGTTGGTGAATCACAAATAAAAATTCCTAAAACAACAGCTTTTCATGGCACTCTGCTCAGGGTGGATCCAGGGCATTGGCCACAAGCATTCAAAATCAATGTCTATTTCAAAGAGCAATGTTAAATGCCTTGGTCGTGTTCTCACTGATGCAAAAGGTGAAAGGAGACCCAGGAAACCTGGGCCTGAAACAGTGATGGGATTCAGCCAGTTTGCACCACTTCGGCAAAACCAGTACCTAATTTTTTGTTGCCCAGGCCCAGAATGGACTTCCGGAAGCGGCATCCACACAGAGAACCGGTTGTTCACATATTTGAATCCCACCACTGGCCTGAAGGACTATTTGTCATAAGATCCCAAGAAAAAAGATGATGGATAAGCTGCCCCTGATTGAAGAGAAGGTAGCTAGGCCGGGTCACCATGGCAACGATGCTGGTGTATTTCTCACAGCTTAGGCTGGCTGCTTACTTTTTACCTGCCAGTCTTCCTCTTCCCTCCCATGTCACTCTCCCTCTGCAGGAGACAAGCTGTGACATTTACACTCCCACTAATAAGCTGGCTGCATGATGGGCAGGCTCCTTGGGAAGGCATCTGTCACAAAGCACAAATGGCAGAGCTCTGCTGCTCCGCAACAGGGTTTTGATTCTCTTGGGCATTTTGTGTGGGATTGGTGCCTTTCCTTGTGCACTGTTGTTATTAATGCTATTAAATCAGGGGTTGGGATCGAAACAGCAAGTAAGGCCTTATAGAGTCAGGAAGGTAAAGCAAGCCACAGCAGGCAGGAATTGCTTCTTTGCCTCTGCAGTGTTTGCTTGTGACCCTGGTGCCAATTTCCAACCAGGAAAGACTGGTGACAGCAAGGCAATCATCACTCTCCAAAGAATCTCGTTGCAATTAGAAATTACATCCTTCTATCAGAGAAAATGTGAGAGCCAAAAAGCTACAGGAAGCATCAAAAGTACTTTTCCAATCTAAATCTATATTGCGACGTTATTTCTTTGCATCTGGCTCAGTATCTTTCTCCAAGCAAGCTTCAGCCAGCTTTGGGAATCCTATATTGAATGCTATTTTTCCCCCATCTTGTGGAGTATTGTTGCAAGATTGGGGATTAACAGGCACATGCTCTCTAAAAATGAGACTTGTTCAAGTCTGAATCTTTCTGCAGTTATTTAACATTGACTTAATCCATTTAAATACAACATATATCAATATTTTGTGATAATGTCTCGCTGACACCATACAAATCCCATTTAAAGTGTTACAACACTTCTATTCAACTAAACTACTACCACTCAGACTTTAAAAACCTAAAATATTGAGATTTGAATGAAATGTAGATACAGCTAATCTTGAAAGTCTCATTCATTCTTCACATTTTCCCCTTATGTATGTGCATGCTTGTGTGCATGTTTAATGTAAATATAAAATGCATGCTAATCTAATCCTTCAAAGTAGGTTTATTTTTAAATGATTTTATTAAAGTTTTTAACAAACATAGTAAAAACTAACACTAACTAAAAAGAAAAAAGAGAAATAAAAGAAATAAAATCCTATTCTATAATATTTAAAATATCAGCACTTTCCCATGGACAGGTTTTTCATCATTAATTGCAATATCTTATTTCAAAATCATTGCACACTTAGTCCATTTGTAAGTTTCCAAAATCAACTTTCCAATCATCTTTTTTGGCTTACTCTGGAGGAAAAATAATTTTTAAGTCCTGAAATTTGCATTTAAAACTTCTTTTGCTAAGGATTCAAGGAAACTCACCCAGTTTCCTTGGTGGAAATTTGCTGTTGTGAAAATTCTTAGTATCTGAAGAGCAATTAACATGTAATAGTACCAAGGTTAATAGCAACATAGCTGATTGAAGCCACCTATCTTGACCATCTCTAGAAAGAACAGTGATGATATAAACGTCTTAAGCTGGGCATAACCAAGTCACTTTTTACCATAATATATATGTGAAAGATCTCAACATGTATTGCTGAGAATTCAGAAATAGTTGGAAATACTTGCGTTTTTCTGAGAAACATACATATATGTTAAATCTTTCTGTGCTACTTTTAATTCTGAAAGCCCCTTACAAGAATGTTTCTGTGACTTCAAAAATATATAACATTGTTTTTGGTCTGCTCAAGCATTTTTTATTAGATTTTCAGGTAAATCCCAACAAAATAATCTTTCTTTTATGCATATAATAACAAAAAGAACCAGCTTATGAAGTTATTATGAATAGAAAAGATGTTTAAAATAAGTTTCTAATAAAAGAGTTTAATTGGTGATTAACAATTCCCGTTATCAATAAAACACTGAATTTTAAAATGCACCATAACATACATGCAAAATCATTTCTCTATTAAAGACAGAGGCAATGAAGGCAGAACCTCTTAATGTCACAGCAATTGAATATTGAACAAAAGGCAAAGAACATGTTAGGATTAAAACAAGCAGTTTTGATTTGTTGCTTAGCAACAGAAATTGCGGGGGAAATAGTCAAAAAAGAGAAGAAGAGGCATTTCCAAGAGAGAGAATTATTTTAGGAGAGGGAAAGTGGAAACTAGTAAATATTGGCTCAGAGTAAATATTAGCTCATCTTTTATCAATAATTGAAGCTACATACAGTATGTTAGATTCCTCCAATCTGTACTGCCCATTAGACATATGGGAGTGCAATTCTCATCATCTTCAGACAGTCTGAATGATCATAGTTCAGTTTGACTGGGGAACAATATCTTGGCAAAAGCTGGTCAAGTAGTTAGGGGTGATGATTCCAGATGTTTTAGACTTAAACATTTCCAAAGGGTTGCAAACGCACTGAAACCTTTAATCAATCTTGTGTGTTTGATGGGGTAAGGCTATTAGTAAAAAAACAAAGGAAGTTGAGATGTCTTATGTGTTTTTAAAAGTGGTGACTCCCCAGTGTTATCAGGTTAAGCATTCCTCTTGTGTTTATCAAGATAAATGAACAACTGATTCCTTCCTCCCCATCCCTTTTTCCTTTTCCTTTCTCTTGTAGGACAAAACAAGCGCTCTGAGTCTCAGCAACGTGGCCGGGGTTTTCTACATCCTCATCGGTGGTCTTGGACTAGCCATGCTGGTTGCCTTAATCGAGTTTTGTTACAAGTCAAGAAGTGAATCAAAACGGATGAAGGTGGCAACACATTCACAGGCCTTTCACACCTTCTTTAGGATACCAGCCAGCCTCCTAATAGGCTTTTAGAAATGGATCCAACCAGGATGGTGATTAGGATAGAAAGTCAATATTTTAGGGACAACGCTGACTTTTACCTGACTGATCTATTTAGTGTTCAGCTGAGTGAGGCAGTTTACTGAAAATGACGTGGCCAGGATTGTCAGGAGCTAGGGAGTAATATTTTTTTAATTTGACAGTGATTCTGCAGGCATCCTTATTTCAATAAGTCACTATCAGTCACAATAGTTAGTAAATTGCCTCACGTTCTTTAGTAAAATGGAAGTGATCTAGGCTAAGTGGACTGGCCTTAGAAAACATTTTCAGAGTCTATCCTTGATTAGTTAAGAACAGAGTTTGATAGTTTAGCATCTATAAAAGAGAGAAAACTGCTTTATTCCAGCTTGGTATTTTTTAATTTACTATTGTCTACACTGATTAGAAATAACTTTCTGGGGTTCCAAGAATATTCTGTCCCTATTCCGATTTTCAAATGCCAGAGAATAAACTAGGGAATATTTGTTAGCAAAGCATGCAATTGGTCAACACAATACTGTCTTTTCCCATAGTACAAGTTGCTTTCAGTTGCTCCGTGGTAGTGAGAATGCCCAAAGAAGAATCTGCTCAGGAAAGATTCACAAATTTCAGATATGTGTTTTTTGCTGATATGTATAGCTCAGTTAGATCACCTTAAGAAGTTTTATCCTTCTTGTGCAACTGTGAGGTGGTTACATACCTAAACTTGCTCAGGCTACCCTTACACTGTCATATGAAGTGTACATAGTCCTGACTTGAGTATCTCAAAGACAGCTAATTATAGCAGCTGCATACGTAATTATAACACTTTAAAAAAAAAAAACCTTAAGTTTTTGTTTATTTATTAAATTTATATGCCACCCATTTCACTGTCCAAGTCATAGCTGTATTTTAGCTGTAATATTAATTCCTTTTCCTATGTAGAAAAAAATCTTACTTGACAGAAACAGAAAAATGGTTGTTGGTTTATATTTGTAAGAAGCATTAGGAGCAGTACAGCTTTTGCCCTCTTTTAGTTCAAATGTCTAGGAAGTAATGAAATATTTAACCTCTGCCTTGCTTGTTATAATTAATATATATATAAAGAATATCAGGCACTTTCCTTTCAGTACAGCTTTTCATTCTCCCACTGAGTTTTCCAATGCCATTTACAGAAATGAAGATGTTAATCATGAAATAAGACTTGTGCAAACCAATTGTGCAAATGGCTGGTAAACAACAATAACCAACATTCCTAACTGATATGCCACATACTTTCAGTTGGAAAAGAATCCTAAATGACCATATCTGAGCGAAGCATTTTTCTGCGTAACATAGGCATGGAATCTAATCCTCAATAAACAAACCCAGATTTAACCTTTGCATTTAGGGATTGTTAAGTCAGATAACCTGTTCCTTGCACCAGTTTCTCAGCTTATCTTGGCTATTATTCTTCTGTCTATGGCCAGGTCTTTTCATAACATCAATACATGCAAGACAAAAAGTTCTGAAAGTTTAATATTTAGATGAGAGTCAAAATGTCTGTGGAGATTCTGTCATCCAAGTCATGTTGTCCCAAAAGTGCTTTTTCAAAAGGCCACTGGGCTTTCTTTGTTTTTGCTTGAAGGCATTCCACTTCTCATCTAAGAAGCTTCTTCAGTTCTGCTTGAAGACATTTCGCTTTTCATCCAAGAAGCTTAAGAACTGAAGAAGCTTCTTTGGATGAGAAGTGAAAAGTCTTCAAGCAAAAACAAAGAAATTCCAGTTATCTTTTGAAAAAGCACCTTTGGGATGATACTCAAAACTGATGACATACTTAAGATTCAGGTAGGTGGTTGCTATTAACGGTGTTAAACAATTAACAAAGTAATTGTTCATTAAGGGCAGAACCTGATGTTATCCCATGATAACAAGAACTTGAAAAATACTATTTTCAGAAAAGAATTTACAGGAGGGAGAGAACTTCATTCTCCTCTCATGAATACCAATTCCTATCACTTCCTTCCAGTGTTGGAACCTGACTAAGAAAGAGAAATGAAAACTTATTGGGTTATTTGTTTATTTTTTTTCAGGCAAGAATTTGGAGGTGAGAAAATAATGAAATTCTATTTTGCCCACTGAATTTTCATTTTAATCAACCCTCTACACACACCCATATTAGTGTTATAAAAAAATGGGAATCTAAATTTCCAATTAGGCTGGCAGTCATTTGGCATGACCAAAAAAAAAAAACCACTTTAAATTTGATGCAGTTAACAATTAATTAATGTGATTTTCCATTCCCTTTCCAGGTGAACTATTTTTCCTAAATTTGTGACTTACGATACCTAAACTACAATCCTATAAGAGGATGCATTAATGAGCCTTCCCAAGCTTAAGACACTGAAGATACATGTGTCTTCTGTGTCTATCATAAGCGCTGGCATACATAAAGCAACTCCTAGTAATAATAAACAAAGCTTCACAACCTTCTGGTATTGCTGGAGATATATACAACTATTAGTAGCAGTCAGGAGTATTTTCCTGGATTACATAAACGGTATTTTAGAAGCAAATGAATTGAATATAGAAGCTACAAAACTACTAGAGGAGGAATTGAAGAAATGATGTGTATTATTATTGTCCAGCCATTACCAAGGGCAGGGGGGAGACCCCCCTTGTTTCTCTTAAAAAGGGTTTTTGTTTGATCCCACAGCAATCAATCAATGAAGCCATACGGACATCAACCCTCCCCAGAGCATCTGCAGCAGGAACCAGCAGTGGAGAAAATGGACGGGTGGTGAGCCACGATTTTCCCCAAACCATGCAGGAGATTCCATGCATGGGTCACAACTCTGGGATGCCCCTGGGAGCAACGGGATTATAATTGTCCCTTGATGGATCTTCTGGATGAGACCAGGGTCTCCCTTACCCCGGCAAGGGGCCAAAAGCAGACCATTCAAGAAGAGGGACAATGCAGTGGATCTTCTAGAAGAAATCAGATCCATTTCCTTTGTTTTCTTTGTGTGTTTGTATGTGTCTGTTTATTTTGCAGTAAATCCACAGGCAGAAGAAAGTACAACCTGTACTGCAATAAGGAGAGGGCAACTGGACTGAACATAATTTGGAGATATCCCTGAGACACGGTTACAGAAACACTGAGGAAGACAGCGCCATTTTGTTTTTAACTTGGTTGTTAATAAGTTCTTAGTGTGTGCAATATATATTTTTATTACTAATTCCCGTGATGTCAGGGTAATATCAGCCCTGCCCTGCTGAAAAGTTTTAAATCAGGTTTAGTTTGGGATGCAAACCATAAATGTCTACACTACTAATAGTGAAAGAGGGTGGGGGGACACCTTGAGCAACAAGACTCTACTGTGTGTTAAAATTGTTGCAACAAGCCTGAGTAGAATGTTGAAGGAGTTCTCCATTCCCCTGTCAAATGGGGAAAGGACTTCTAGGACAGTTGAAAGAGAAGCCTAACATGGAGAAAGAAATAGGAAGATTTTTTTTTTTTAAAAAAAAGAGTTATGTTGTGTATTCAGATTTGCAAGATCCCAAGTAAGTAGAGTTTAGTGCCACCTATATTGGCACTAATTGCCAATAATTAATTGGTGTTCTTGGAATTTGCATTTAATAGGCTATCACTTGGACAGGTTACCAGCCAGCCACTCAAGGCCAGGGCTATTTCCTATACATGGGGAAAACCAGGAAAATGTGTTAGTTTGTGTGTGTACACACACACACACACACACACTTGTATGCATGTGCATGTGTACACACAAGCACATTTCCTTGTCTGCCTTCTCAAAAATGAATAGGCAAATAACAGCCATTTTCTCATTCTTGCACTTCTGTAAATGTTCCTTCCTGTGGCGATTTTTGAGTAGAGAACCCTGCATTGCCAATTAATGTTAAATATCCAAACTATTTTGAATACATTCAGCTTTTTGGTCTTTCTGGACCTCATCTAAAGAATATCCCTTGGAGTAACTGAGCTGCATATATTTACTATGACATGAGAATAAATCCAGATTTCATTGAATGATGCCAACAAGGAAATGCATTCACCTAGATTCAGCCTTCCTCAGTATTTGCAGCTGGTTCCATTTTAAAAAAAAACTCAACTAAAATCAGATTCAGGAATCAAATCTTGGTCAGCAACAGCATCTACAGAAAAGCCAACAGGTTCATTTTCCAGCTCATCCATCTTCATGAGTGGAAGTGGAATACTCAGAACATACCAGCCGGTACCTTGCTTCCTACTTTGTCTCTGATCCAAAACCCCAAGCTTTCAATGAAATTCTGAAATTTACAGAGATGTCCAAAGCACTAGAAAGTGGACTTATCAACAGTACTTCCCCCAGTCATGTGCATGCTAGCACACCCAATGAAATAAAAGCTCCAACAGGAACAATAAACTACTTGAGCAGAGCAGAATACTTTCCGCTGAAGACATCTGTGTTAAAGACAAGTATCTTCCACTTGATCATTAGTCCGGAGGAAGCCCAGCTCTTCTTACATTTTCCATCCTCAAATATGCATTTGCTCATGACTGGATCATAACACCAGATTTTACAAGGGGCTAAACCTTTATCCAAGTGCCAGTGCAAACTCCACAGGAATTTCTAATATCTTAAGACCTGCAGATAACAATGTGCAAAACATAAGACTTGCATAGAATAGAGGAAAGATGATCAAGGCTTCAACACAGGCTATAGACTAAAATGACTTCCTGGTGGGGTTTGATATAATATGAGTTTGTTTTGTTTTTCACAAGTGTGACTAACAACTGGCTGTAAAACAAACATTCATATATCACATATGCTTATAAAGTGTAAGCAGCCACTGAAGTCTGATTTCTAGGAACTGATTTTAACCATTCAACACTGTGTTGTTCCATCCACTTCCTCCATTCCTCTTAAGATGGCACTTTCATAAGACTGGCAATATGGAAAATGCAGATCCCCTTATGAGGGCACAGCATGCCTAATAGCTATTTCTTTCTGTCAGTGCCACTGGAAAGCTTTTGTCTTCATCACTTCATCCAGCTATTTGTCAAGACTCAGATCTCAGCATCTGATATTAACTCTTCAAGGTCTTGTTCTTGGTGTATTATTATTGTTATTATTTTTGTCTGCTTTTGATTATATTTTGAGTTTAATTCTGTGTATGTATTTATGGTGCACCAAATTCACTAAACCGAGCCTGCTTTTCTGTTAAGAAAGCTTTTGAGTGTCAAGGACAATCTGATATTTCTGGTAGTCTCAAGAACTTTAAAAGTTCCTGCAACTATCTTCCATCTTAAAAGCCAATTTAAGCAGAATGCAAGAATTCCTTTCTGTGTGGTCCAAAAACAAAAAGGCCCATGAAATTTAAAGAAATGTGAAGTCTTTGAAGCAGAAAGTGGCCTGCCTAACAATTGTACCAGCCAGTTAAATGAATCTGTGGAAGGACAAAGGCTTCGATAATAGGACATGGATAATAAGACTCATCTTTAAAATGTTTTTTGATCAACGAAAGGGTGGGAGGAAAGAAAGAAAAAGTGATGCTGAAGAAGTGGGGAAATGTTAACTTGTAATATGTATTTTTACTACACTTTTCTTAAATATAGAATAACGGGGATTGGGGAACCCTTAAAGACATTGACATTTTCTCAACAAGAATCCATATTTAACAATTTTGGCTTTCATTAAATTTTGCTCTTTGGTACATGGATATATATTTATTTTTTAGTTTAAGAGTTATATTTGTTTTCACTCATCTTACCTGTCTTTTATTGATGTAAAAACAAAGAGAGAAATATTGCCTGGGATTTTTTATAATACGAATTATTTCTCTATTTTTCTTCCCTAACCATATTGTATTGTTCCAAGACTGGATTAATGGAAGCAAAACAAAATACATTGCAATTAATGTTTTCAAATCTTTGCCAATACAGGAACCAAATCACGTGTGAATGTTTAAAACCCTCTAAATTGTAAAAGAAAAATTTCTTAATTCTCAGAATATTGTCTTCAATATTTAGACAAGTATTCTAAATAGTAAATACTGCCAAAGTAATACTTCTTGAAACTTCAGACTATAAAACCCAATCTGGTTTCATTACAAACTGAATCTATCTTTTGGAAATGGTTGGGAACTGATTGTTCTACTAAATTGTTGCCAGCAACTAATTTGAAAGGGACCTTCAAGGTAAACACACAAAAAACCCTATATTCACTGGCCAGGTTTTGAAGAGGGTTTTTTTTGACAGTTACAATGAAGCAAATCAAATTACACCTCTCTGTAGGAAGCAGATTCTCACAGCCCAATGGATGCAACTATAACCACTGTTGTCCATTCCTGACTTACAAGGTTATGATTGTTCCTGTAATCCCCAAACCTCTCAATTGACAATATTGGTAGTATTTGCATGCCAATCGGACGTAAACTAAACTGGAGCCTTCTAAATATGTCTAGGGGTCATTGTGGCCTGAAGGTCTGGATGTTGGTTCCAATTCATCTGGAAGGCTGCAGTTTCAGGAAAGCTATTCTAGACACACCACTAATAAAACGAGGGACATGTCAGTATATACCAACAATTTTTTTGTGATTACTCATTCTTAAGAGCAATTATTTTTTGGAATTAAATATAATTTGCAAAAGGAGGATCTACCAAATATTCAAAATGGTCAGGAAAAATAGGTAATTATAGTGAGGAACTTTATTTTATTTTATACAGTTGTGCACTTGAAACAGATTGACACAATTTTGAAAAATACTTAAATACTTAACATATTTAAAATAATTCTATACTTCAGAAGTTACAATGTTTAGCTTGGATTCTTAACTATTTGTACAGAATACATCATTATCTTTAAAATGCAGCACACAGAAAGAAAACTGTCCATATAGTATAAGTTGTCAAAATGACAAAGCAACTTCTGTCTCCTTATGGAGTCTTGTTATTTTTTACACCCAATTTCAGCCTAGAAATTCAATTTAATATAGCAAATGATCAACATTGGGATTGCACCTTTCATTCTAGTTCAAGAATTAGCAGCTTTATAAAATGTTGTCACATTTGTAGGGTGAATTACACAATAATGGTGTCATACATATTTTAAACTATGAGTGTCTGCTTTGTTTTGCTTTGTTTTATTTTGTTGTATGATTGTGTATTGAATTTATTCTAGGGCTACAATCCTTACAGGTTTACAAGCAGGCTAGTTCCATAATAAATCAATGGAGCTTAATTCTGTGTGTATCTTGTAAGTCAGAAGTGAAAAAAAATGGCACTCCAGATGTTGCTGAATTATAACTCCCATAATATTAAGATGTTCAACATGTTCAACGAAAGTAAGATTTAAAAGTCATCCATACTAGCTACATACTTAGACTTAAAGCATGGTTTTCTTCTCAGACTGTGGAGTTATGTTAGATCCAATGATGAAGTATAGGAATGGCATCCATGGCTGTTTGATTTTGATCGTTATCTGAGTACCTACAGAATAAATATTTTCTGTTTTCAGAAGGATAAACTATTCTGGCTTTATGGAACCTATTGTTACTGGTGTTGTGCATGTGACATTAAAACTGTTCACTTTTATAAAATAATACAACTATACAGTACAGACCATTCCCTTGGTATCTGCTGTTTCAGGATGTTTCTCTCATGGAGTATATTTCTTTGTCTGTGTGAATGTATCCTCTAGAAATGTTCCAAATTTAATTTCCAGAATTGGGAGGGCACCAGTCTGGAGAAGCTGATTTAGAAATAATGGATATTCAGTAGTATTTACACAGCTGTGGTTCAGTCATCATCCTGTTTATTAAGATTTATCCAGCCACTTATGAATTCCTTTGAAGTTCCTTATGTAATTTAGTAGTTTACTTGTGAGCATAGCTGCCTTCCTTGACATGGGTCAACTGTCAGACTGGGTAGTGGGTGGGTAGGTAGGTAGATGATAGAAGAGAGAGATGGAATTATAGTGGCTAGTTGAAAATATATTAGCCATAGTTAAACCATAATAGCCAAGTTGGTAAGCTGCATTGCTCTTCTATGTAGCTGTCACCAAGTGACATTTGCGTATCCCACCAATCCATGTTGTCTAGAATAACTCTTATCGATATACAATCATTCTATCCTGTAAACTTTGCAGGCTTGTACATTTTATTTATTTTGTTTTTATGATTTAAAATGACCAGGGTAGCATACAACTAGACAATAAACTCCAATATAAAATAGAAATTAAGAAAAAGTTTATCGCAGAAACCTCACAACACTTTATTATTTTCTAATGTTGGTGGAGAATTATATCTTTGAAAGGCTATAAAAGCAAACTTTGCATAAAAACCAAACAAACTAGTTCCAGATTGCTCATTATATCAGCCGAAAAAATAGTTTAAAAAAGAAAGAAAGAAAGAAAGAAAGAAACAAGCAAGCCCTGAGATAAAGTGATACACTCTTTTCTGCTCATCATTCCCCAAGGTCATGTTTTCTAGATATATTCACCTTCTATAATGTCCTGTTAGTTTACCCTTTATTGAAATCAACACATCTGGAAGGGCACCATTTGAGGTCTGCTGTTTCACATCTTCCTGCTGTTCATCTATTTCTGTCACAAATGAAGGCGAATCTATGTGTCCCAGGATAATGTTGCAGGATCCAATCTGGGTCGGTCCCCAAGGATGAGCTCCAGCATAAGTCCAAAAGCTCAGAAGACAGAACCTCCAGTCTTCGTGACCAACCCAGATTGGATTTATTCCTGTATTTGTAACAGCAAAACAAAAAACCCTCCATATTATCCCAGATATTGGTGCAAGAAAGTTAAGGCAAGGGGACCAGCAAGCCCCAAAATCATCAACAACTTTATTGCCTCAAGTGAATTTCAAAATGCTTTAAAGTCTTGAATGATCTAAATCTATTCCTAAAGATCTTCTTTATTAATTCACTTCATAAGATTCTGCCTACATGCTCCAGATCACTGTCAGGATCCTTGATCATAGGCTCACCGATTAGCGCAACTTAAACAAGCTTTCTCAGTGGTGGACCTGGAATCGCAGAACAGCCTTCCTACTTAGTACATTTTAGATTCATTGCAAGCCTTTTAAAAAGCTATAAAAATGAATTTGCTTGCCTTCATTTTTCCCAAGTACGTGATTTATGCATGACTTTGAATTCCAACAATATCAAACTTGGCTTGATTTCCACAGTTTTATATTACATGTGGCTTTTGTATATTTAGATAAGCTTGTGCTTGAGCAACCTTTATTACTAGTAAGTGATTTTACGAGGGCAGAACTCAGAGGCAGGATAAAATATACTATATAAATAAAGTAATGCTTAACACTTATTCTCTGACTATGATTTGCCAGCCCCAACTATAAGGCAAGGCTGGTTTGCCAAATGATTTTTTAAAAAATAATAATAATAAGAGAATGGTATTTTTCCAAATACCTAATCTGATTTGTAAATGTGTTGTGTTACTGCACAGTATGTTCTTTCAAAAACTGTTACCTGACTATGATATCGGCTGGAGTAAGCAACGCTGGAGGTTGACTGTTGTCAATATTAGATACACAATAAAATCCAAGAAGGTAATTAGGAACTCAGAACCTCGAGAAATGTATTTATATTTATTTTGCACATGTCATTGCCCTACGTTTATTTCCCATCCACCCACCTGAGGTTAACCACAGGGCAGGAAATTTAAGGTTATTCTGCTGAAGTTATAGTATCATTATTTCTATTCATTCATGGTTCATGAATTCTTCAGACTCATTAGATCAATGAGACCTTATTTTTTAAGATTAATAATGTCTAAACAATAGTAGACTTTGTGTTGCCAAACTGGAGTTTAGCAAATGTTACACCCTGTACAACAGCAAAATCAGGCAAAAACATGCTTCTCTATGAAACTGCTATGAAGAACATCAGAACTGTGAACCTCCAGGTAAAATTCTGTGATTTCACTTTCATACCATGATTCATTGTGATCTTAGCAATTTCTTATTGGGCAGCTACAGTATGATGGGCTGTTTAAGATTTGGGAAATTCAAATAAATTGTATCAGAAGATTATCTTTCTCAGGTACTAGAACTGCTGCTTAATATGTATTTCCTATTTGTTTAGGAATCAGTGAAATTATCTGAATTCCTTCCTTAATCTCCAAAGATCATTTATATTTTTATTTACATTTATATTTACATTTTTTCCCTCTAGGATCATAAACTGATAGACACAATTCTCCTATTCTCATTTTATCTCTGTGCAGTAGGCGAGGTTGATGGACAGAACTAAGTCCCAAAGTTATGCAGTGAACTTAATCCTGAAAGATTATTTATCTGGGGTATTAGCAGTTTTTTAAAAATGTTTATTAAATATTAATAAAAATATGTAAACAAATGTAAAAAGAAACAAGAAAGAATAAAAGTAAAATGCAAATGAGTAATGGAAGAATTTTCAACTGTCATGGAGGTTATAATTTTCTAGTATGAACAGTCCTATTTAAAGACCCAGATGTTAAAATATCTGTTTGAATTTCTAGGGAGATTCTTGTGCAAAGGAATTAGTTCTGGATTATATTTGTATCAGCATGCCCATGACTGACTATAATTGTTGTTATGTCTATTTGTGGTGCAAGATAGATACACCTGAGAATCCTAACTACTGAGTGATGGCTCTGAGCCCACTTCAAACTCAGGTTCCTCCCAGGGATTCATCAGATAATTTCCTGATTAGCAGTTCTGGGCAGACTTAAAGCAAAATGACTGCCAGGAAATCAGAAGCAACATAATTTTATAACTCCATGAAAACTAATGTGTTTGTGTAAAGTGATGTTGAATTGCTTTAGAGGTTATTCACTGTGTTAGTGCAACTGAACTATGTAAAAATAGATCTCCACATTACTATTTTGAATGTGAATGTGCAAATGTCCTCAACAACAATTGAAGCAATTGAACTGCTGATCAGGAAATTGTCAGAAGGACTCTTAAGCTCGAAAATGGAAAAAATTAAAAGTGAAAAATACCAGTGATTAGAGCATTAGCTACACATGTAATTTGTTATACCCTAGGGGCCTCAATATGCCTATATTGGACCCAGGAGTAATGATGATAATGAAATTGTAGACATCCCTCAAACTCCCTGGCCAACTACTTAATTTTTTTAAAGAGTTTTATAAATGAATAGGAAATTAGCATGCTATAAAACAAAATGCCAGCTTTATAGGTTATAATCCAGTGGTGGGATTCAGCCGGTTCGCACCACTTCGGAAGAACCGGTAGCTAATTTTTTGTTGCCCAGGCCCAGAATGGACTTCCAGAAGCAGCATCTACACAGAGAACCGGTTGTTCACATATTTGAATCCCACCACTGTTATAATCTGTATTTCAAGCAATACCTTTAGGCTCCATATAGATGGCATTTTTAAAGATAGGCATTTGCATTCTAGTATTATAGAATGGATCCACCATTGTTATGGTTTATCATACAAGTTTAGGTCTATCATACATGTTCAAAATTGCAAATAGGCCCACTGGCCTAAAAAGGTCAGAGATATTTGGACTAAGCTCTTTCATTAGAAAGCCTTCAAAGCTTTTGAAATGTGCATGTTTTTTCAGTGACAGTGGCAGTTTCCTTTTTAAAAAGTGTTCCAGCTGTTTATTTAGAAAGGTTTTATTTGTTTAGAAATTTGTGCATGAAAAAATGTTCAGAAGGGAGTTTTTCTTTATAGTGCAATGTGATGTAAAACTTTCATCCAGATTTTTCAGCAAATGGCTACGGTATATATACATTCCAGAAATGGAAATGTAAGATAGATTCAAAATAGAATTATTCCCAGGAAGAAGTTTCCAGAAAGAAGATACATAACTGTTGCGTGGAGTATGACTAAGGATGTACAAGCCATGGCATATGTTCTATAACATTAACATATTTTACACAGAACAAAGTAGAATTGGAGAATAAAGGCAAAAAACTTCACAATACGTCACGATACATCATGTGACGCAATCGAGTTTAACACCCGTGCTCTACAATGTATATATTCAAAGGGTCAATGTATACAATAGTCCTTGGAATTATTTCACAGGAAGCTCAGATTTATGCAATTTACTGCAATTTAATCCTTTCCATCCCTCTTTATATCTCAATCCTCCCACCACTATTAAAAACTTTACTTCACAAATCACTTAAGTGTACATTACTTTGCTTCACTCTAATTTTTGATTCTGCTCTGTGACCTTCCCCAAATCTCATTCTTTCCCAACTTATTTTTTGTTTTGTGCAACAAATCCATCTTTTTCCTTTTGGGATCTTTTAATAAATGATTTTTCTTCTATTGTCAAACAAAACATTATCCTTATTTCTTCCTTCATGCCATCTTTTCAAAATATGTCCATCATTTGGCTGAAGCCCATTATATCAATGAAAATACAGGATCCAGATCACAGATTTAAAAACTGTTGTTCCAATTATCTTCTCTCTACCTCCGATTATTTGTCTCTGCAAAATACCCAAGAACCAAGCAAGCCATCTTTTCTTTTCTTTTTTTTTTAGAAACTTAACTTACTCCTTGTAAAAGTAAAAAAGAAATGTTATATCAAAAAATCCATTTCTGTAAATCACACCACTGATCTAAACTCAGGAACAAAATGTTAAATCATCAAATGCAGTCAAAAGGAAATATGTCATAAATGAACTTTTATCAAAATTAGATGTTACCATAATTTTCAGGAAAAAATATAAAATAAAATTCATGACTACAAAACTATATTAATAGAGGTGAACATGAGCATGGGGCTGAACACAAGAAACCAAGTAACTTTAAGAACTCCTGGAAAATAATTGCCTTTCTCTCATCTTTTCTCCAATGGAACTAGGAAAGCAGGAGTCCAAGAGCATCTAAATGTGTAGCAATAATAAATGTCTTTTCAGCCTTATCTAAATCAGATTTTCAGAATGTTCTTATAATCTTGAAAATGCCATTCTTAACTTTTGAGGGTATGTTATTGCTCTTCATGAAGCAGCCTTGTCATTTTTTTTCCTTGCACCTCAATAAGGACATGGTGATGCTTCTTGGATGGTGCTGCCATGGCATCATTTTGAAGCAGGTGGCTTCATCTGCAAAATGAGCATAAGGGTCCCTAAATAAAGCAGATTAACTTTTTCCTAGTAAGTTTGAAGTGACTTCAGACAACTCTGGCTCCCTTGGCTAGGAAATGGAGATGAGCACCACATCCTAGAGTCAGACACAACTGAAACAGGGAAACCTTTAGCTCTACCTTTAAGAAATAAATATAGGATCTACACTGATCTTGGTTACTGGAGAAATTATTATAGGATTTTTTTAGTTTATCTTACTGTTCTTCCATATGGCCACCAGTGTCAGAAACACCATGATTGGGAGAATAATATTTTTGGCCATGGAGACAAGTAGTTGACCTATCTAGAATTTTATTTTAAATGTTTAGGTGAGCATATATTTCTATGCTGAATTAAACAGAAAGTTAATTTTGGGTGTTCTTGTCCAAACCTAAACATAATGTTTTATCTAAATTTGGAATGAAATGGGCTGGTTGTTGTTTTTTAATGCAAACCAAAATGTGAGTGTTCCAGAGAGAAATACTGAGTAAGAGAAAAGATGAAGAAGTCATCATTTGCTTGTTTTCACATATATATTTTTAGGGATTTTTAGTTCAGTTTTCTGTGATTGCATTATAATTTACCGGTATTTTAAATAGCATTATAGTTTTACTGTACATGTAGAGTTGTTCTGCTATTTGTATGTCGTCCTTTTAAGAAATTTTAAATAATCCTTTTAAAAAGCAGTTAAACATTAAGCATATGAGTACAGTATTAGAATTTAAGGAAATATTTGCCAGATAAATGCAATGGTCACTATACAACAGCTATTTATTAAATCCTAGGGAAGAGTCATGTGCCTATCTCACTGAAAGTTTTATGATTATCTACATGATATAAGAGTAAAAAGATCTGTGGGTCAAACCAAAATCCTATCTAATTCAATATTCTACTGCAAAGGTGCCTAACTCAATGCCAAAGAAAGTTGGCAAATAAACATGAGTGAACCTCAGTAGAAAACCTAACATGGGACAGGAAGTTGGTCATTTTTAATCTTTTCCTCTATCACTAAAATCTGGACTATCCTATGCCTGAAAAGCAAAGACAATTATTAATGAATTCATGAATAAATAATTAAACATTCTCACACATACTCACCCACAGTTGGACCAGGTAGATAGAACTTCTCTTCTATGGCTAATGAAAGACCATGCAGGGCAATATTTTTAGGAATTTCCCATTTGCCATAACATCTCATTTGACTCTAAGCATTTAAAATTTCAAAGCAATTCATGATGAAGTAAAATATATAAAAAGCTTAATTTAGTTCAGACCAGAGATAAGGAATGATTTTGAATATCTATGACTGAACTATAGAAAAAGGCTCCCAAAGCACAGTCTATTGAAATAATTGTTGAATTTATTGAAATAATTGTTGAATTGTTGAACAGATAATCGGAATAGCTGTCTTTTTCCATCAGCCTATCAAGCTATTTTCAGCCAGGAATGATTCAGCAGTTCCTGTCACTCCCCCAACCCTTGAATATGGCCCTCTCAGGACTCCCAAACTTATTTGCAAATGGTAGCTTGTAATGTGTCAGTGTGGCACATGAGATGGAGAGTAATTATATTAATTACATTTAATTTTAATTGAGTTTAAATATATATGAAATAAATTTAGCTTCATTTATAAATTCAATATAGGTTATAAGTTAGTTCCTGAGCCACTACTTTTCTAATTGCAGCACTCATCACACCACTCAAGGGCCGAGGATAGGGCCATTTGCAATTCAGAAAAAGCATACATCTCTGATTTAGGAGCTATTGACTGTAGATTGTGATTTTAAAAGCACAGGAAGACTTTTCAAGGAAATATGTAGCTGTACCTAGGATTTGGAAACTTTCACATGCAAACAATATACTCTTCCATTCATCTAAGAACATTTACTTTGTTTGATTAAAATAGAAACATTCAGAGGTATCTGCAGATATCCTTGGTGATGCCAAAAGGATAAAACCTGCGTCAGGGACATCATGATATAAACTCTGCCCCATTGCACTTGCACCCTCAATATCAATAATAGAGTTTATGTCATGACATGGTGAGCCATGTTTCTTCATTTGCCCTCTCCATCCTCCAGATGTCTGTGTGCATATTGCATTTTGTCTCTAAGATTCAAGAGATATGTTCATGAGGTATTTTTAATATATAGATTCACCATCACTTTGAGAACTAACACATTAGCACTTGCTCTCTAGTGCTTATATTGTTTTGCAAGATAAAATATAAGGTAATTGCTTAGGCATCAACAGTGTGAAAACACAAATGTGACAATGTGTTTTGTGTTTGGGTAGAATTTACAACAGCATTGATGTGTCTTGTGATGGAGTCAAAGCCTACCACAGAGCTCAAAAATTATGATCAGTATGGAGCTGGAAAGAAGTGATTTGTGGTTTGATTCTGGAGTTGCTCTTCCTATATGAGTTGCCAACCCTTATGTCTGCTATCTCCCACTTGTCCTCAACCCCATTTTCCATTATTCTTAATTTTATCTCTACTTTCAGTTTTACTAGCAAGGATGATTCCCACAAATCATTGAAAACATCAATCCTGGGACATGATGGCTAATAATTTCCATTCTATTAGTAAGAAAACAGTATGTGCTTGCCGCAGATATTCAGGCAAGTTTGGGTAGCATATCAGGAGATTTCCCCCACTACCACCATCACCATTTAAAAACATATGAGCTACTGGAAGGAATGTTGTGTTCCCACAAATAAATCTGGAGGTACTTATATGGACTAAACCACAAGAAAACTACTCACTGATTATGCCACTATTGATACAAGGCTTTGATTTTAAACAAAGACATATAACACTGGAACATGGAGTGTGAGAAGCATGAACCAAGAACATCTTGAAATAGTCAAAGCATAAATGAAGCACCCTAAAGGTGTCCTAAATGTTTTAGAAATAAGTGGACAATATACTATTCAGGCCATTAGATCATATGAAAGAATAGAACGGCAATAATAATAAAATTATTTTTGGAGTGTCTGTTTGTGTATGGACATTACATCTATTCTTGATAATTTGAAGAATGCCATGATGTTCCCCTATACAAACAATATTCCAAGTGTGGTAAGACCACATTTGAAATTTTTCATCTAGTTTGGGTTTGCACGGTATAAAAAAGATGTTAAGGCTCTAGAAAGAGTGCGGAGAAGAGCAACAAAGACAATAAGAGGACTGAAGGTTAAAACATATGAAAAATATTTGCAGGGATTGGGTATGTCTATTTTAATTAAAAGAAGGAGTAGGGGTGATATGATAGCAGACTTCCAATATCTAAGGGACTGTCATAAAGAAGAGGAGGGGCAACCTATTCTCCAAAGTACCTGAAAGCAGGACAAGAAGCAATGGATGGAAAATAATCAAGAAGAGAAGCAACCTAGAACTAAAGAGAAATTTCCTAGCAGTTAGAACAATTAATCAATGGATCGGCTTGCCTCCAGAGGCTGTGGCTGTTCCCACACTGGAGGTGTTTAATAAGAGACTGGACAACCATTTGTCTGAAATGGCATGGGGGTCTCCTGCTCGAGTAGGGGACTAGAAGACCTCCAAGGACCCTTCCAACTCTGTTGTTCTGTTGACAACAAAGACAGTGAGCTACAGGTTGTTGTTGGGTTTTTTTTTTTTAAAAAGTAGAAAATAGGTTATTTTGCTTTGGATCACAAAGCGAAGCAGAAGGGAAATCAGAAAAACTATTTGATTTGTCCTCAAGCTTTGAGATTTATGCCTCTGATCCCTTTTCTTTCAACACTTCCCTTCTCATTTGATTGTCAATATATTCTTTCTTTTTATGGTGAGGGATCTTAAAAAGTGATTTGACCTTTTCTCAAAGTCTGCTTTCCTAGGATTTTGATTTCTTCAAATCCATCTGGGTCCAATATCATCCTTGAAGGAAATCAAGATTCTGAGTATGACTGCAACTTTTATCTGCAGTCTGTCCACTTCTACAAAATTTAGAAAGGAAGGCTAACTTGCTATATTGATTGTTTCCTTTTTCCTGTGGAAAAAGAAGAATTAGTGCTGGAGGGAGGAGGGTAGAGTTAGAACCGGGGAGGGAAGTTATGATTAATTTGTCCAGGTATAGGCATTATACCTAACTGGTTTAGAAAATAGATTGATAAGTTCCAATCTTTTCCTTGCAGTCCTAAAATAAACTGCAGTTTACTGCCACATTCAAATCTAATACAATAGCCTTGAGTCATCATAAAGCAGTAGGTGGAAGATGCTAATTTTTATTGCTCTGTAAAACTCTGGATTTCTATATGATGCATTTCAGAGACCTGTATGTACAAAGAAGTGACCTATCTGGAAACGGAAACATCCACACTGTTGAAAGTGACGGAATGATATTCTGGGTGGATTGAGATAGCCATAAATATGCAGCATACATTTTGAATTAGAGAATGGTAGTTCAAAACTGGAGGAGGGAGGGTTATTGTGTTACTAAAGCTCCTCAATTTATCATTGCTTTGGAAAAGGAACAATTCCTTTACAAACATAATTTCCAGGTTTTCTAGTTCACAGAACACATGTAGCCATAGATTTTATTATTGGTGGATTAGGCTGGATTGAATTGGATTTGTTCACTGCCTGAAACTTAAGTATGCAGAGCCATCCAGATCTAAACTACTATTCCCTAAAAACATGCAAGGCACATTCATTATGCTTTGCTGTACCCGCCAGTCTGAAATACATTTAATTCCTACCATGAGAGTTATTTCTAAGATTTAATAAGTTAATGTTAACACAGCACTCTTTCTGGAATAATAATATACAGAATGCACATCTCTTTTATTAGCCATATGGTCTGTCTGATGGCACAGGCTGATTGTCAAAGTATCTTTTCATTCCTGAGAATCAATATGAGATAATATAACAGTCACATTGTGTGTTCATTACTCTATAGGGATGGTTTAACATGTTCTCTAAACCGCCTTGCCAGTAATTCCTTCTTCATTCAGGCCGGCATCAGAATTAATGGCACATTATCATCCACACTTCTTAGATAAAAGGTACATGATGTTATTTGTATAAGCAGAATGAGAAATCAATGTGTTCTTGACAGACGCTTAAAAGCCACTTTGTCCCAGGGGCTGATTTGTTGATTTTGACATCATTTTAAAACATTCCATTTATTAACAGGAGTTACTTTCAGAAAGCAGAAATTGACAGATTGGTTCAGTTGGGAAATTATTGTGAGTAATTTCCAGTTTAGTTTGCCCCCAGCATCTTCCCAATCAATTGTTAGATCCAGATTAGAGCAAATACACATGCACTAAAGGAGGGAGGAGGGGGAGGAGGAAAAGTGGGGGGGAAACAAAAACAAAGAGAGAAATGAACTGGCAAGAATTTACATTATATTTTTGTCTATATACCAAACAGTACAGAACTTTCCAAAGACAATAGAAGTACTATTATGGGTAATTAGCATGAAAAATCCCAAAGGGATTGTTTCAGATTCAGCATATGTATATGTACATGCAGTGCTTTTTTTGTAAAAAAAAAAAAAAAAAAAAAAAAAGATGCCTGAACTCACACACGTCATACAACCCGCCTTGCCTACCCTACAAGGTTCCATCCAAAAAAGGTGCCGGAACTCCGTTCTGAGCGTTCTATGACAAAAAAAGCCCTGTGTACATGTGCGCGCACACACACGCACACACATATATATACAGATTTAGCATATGTATAGGTACATATACAATTTAACTAATCAAATGCAATGTTGTCAAGACAAGTCAATCCCCTCTTCTTTGTGACAGCTCCTCAAATACTGTAAGAGAGTTATCATGTCCTCCCTGATCCTTTTCTCTGATAAGCTAGACATACCTAGGTCCCTCAACTGTTTGTCGTATGATTTTTAGCCTCCAGACCCTTTAGTATAAATCAATCTTATGTTTGGAGGCAGAGTCCATAATAAAAATCAGCCTCTCCAATTATTAAACACTTCTATAGCTATAAGTTGTCAAGCCTGTGAAAGCCAAGGGACTCCAGTAGCAATATTATAATCCCTCTCACTATGACTGAAAATGGGGGAGGGGGGCTTCTATTATGAGTTAAAAGAAAAAAATCAGCTGGAAAGGCTCTGTAAAATTTCTTAGAGTAATATGTAGATCTAGTATATGAGCCACCAGTTGGATATCTCAATTCTAAAGCTACTAGCAGAATAATCTCAAATCAGACACTCTGCTTTGTAAATGATATAATTTACTTAAAAAGTATAAGTGAGAACTCATGATAGCAAATTTGGGATTTATGACAAATAGCTGTATGTACCCAATTTGTATATGCACTCCATCTGACAAGAAAGCACCCACTTAGGTGCATGGAAATGGATTTTGTCTGATCAAGATAGCGTAATGTTGGGATTCTAGTCATTAACCTAATGTATGATAGTAGCTCCTTCAGGTCTTGTAAAAGGTGATAACAATCTACTTGCATTCAGAGAAAGGGGCAAAAGTATGCCAGCCCCACCCACCTCCCTTTGTGTCACCTCCTGTAGAGATTTCATCCCACACATAGGCAATCTCACAAGAAATTCCAGAACTAGAAGTAAAGAAGTAGGAAGCCGTAATAAATATTCTGGCCATACTTTGACATAACCGAAGGATTTCATCAACTGTTCTGATTCAAGAACAAGCCCTCTATAATGAAATAATGGTATTTTCCTTCCCATCTTCTTTTGCTCTATATTTATCCTTTGGTTTTGTAACTGCCAGATTTTCTATCATGTTAGTTTTTCATAAACTATGTAAGAACTCTCAGAACCTAATGCTCAGAGAATGAAAATGTGTAGGGGTTTTTCTCTTGGTGGACATTTTCCATTAAAGTGCACCCTTAATCACATGAAGATATTCCAAGGACAAAGAAAATTGTCCATTGTAGTTGCTTCTCCCGAATGCAAGTTCAATCTCACAACTTCCTGCACTGCCTGAGGAAGGCTAGTGGCTGTTGTATAGCTGTAATTTCAAAGGAAGCCCAAGTAGTGTACCCTGAATATATATTTATGTTGCTTTACAAACCTGATAAGAAATTAGGTTCATGGTATGAAGCAGTCTTTTCATGCTAATGAAGCTTTGCCAGTCCAAAAGCCCAGTCAGCTACAGTATCTTTACTTCAGTTTTCTTCTGCTTTGGTCTCAAAATTTCAGTTCATAGCTTTTCATAGTTCTTAACATTGACATAGTAATACAGATTACTGTTATAAATCTGAAATAATGATTTATTATTCATTTATCATATGTAATGAATTATTCAAGCATGCATAATTATTTCTGAGAGGTTTAGGCCATAAACAGGGGAAGTGTTAAGATGGAAGTTAAATGAACCAAATGGATTCATTTGACCTGCTGACATTTCAAAGTCTGCACATTTTTCAGATTTGTGCCGGTAATTTTTACAATTATTTGCTGTGAATAGCACTAGCTTTTTTATTCTACTGAAACAATCACACAAATAAATTACAGATTTTAAGATCTTTTCTTCTAAAGCTGTATCCACTCAAATTATGTATGTGTGTAGTCCATTCTGGGCCTGGGCAACAAAAAAATTAGCTACCGGTTCTGCCGAACTGGTGCGAACCGGCTGCATCCCACCACTCTGTGTGTGTGTGTGTGTGTGTGTGTGTGTGTGTGTGTGTGTAGAGAGAGAGAGAGTTATAGAGTTCAAAGTGTTGCATTATAACTTCTAAATTACCACCATCACTTGCTGCTTATTTTTCCCATATAAAATTAAATCCAAAAATTACAAAGCACAATGGACAGTTTTTGTAAACTCAACTATTTCATCAATAGTGTTTCTTTCATAATCTGCCAGTGATTCTATGTGTGAATTTGTACTAATGTGCTCACGTGTCTGACTACAGAACCTGATTTCTAGTTAACTGATCCAGGTGCATCTTCAAATATTTCACTCTCCGCACAAGGAACCAAGCATTCTAAAAGGATGTGAATGGATTGCAACAAGGATTCGCAAAGAGGTCCAAAGGTATCTCTGCCCCTTAGGGGAGGGAGCATCAAAGGGGCAGATGTCATTCCTCATGAGTGATGCACATTGCCCCCCCCCAATCTTAACTATTCGTACAAACCAATAGGATTCTTTTCCTTCTACAGTACTTCCTTGGTTTCCAATTTTAGGGCACCCTGCTGTTTTACATTGGCATATAATAATGGCTTTTTGGTGAATGAAATATAGAATCACTTGGTCTGTAGATTACAGATAATATCTTATATTATTAGGCTTTTCAGTTCACTAACTAGTCAATGTTAACAAAATACTTTTAATTAATTTCAAAAGCACTGGAAAGGTATTTAAACTATTCTAATGTGATAAATGTAGGATTGACCTGCACAGCGGGCATACAATGAAGTCATTAGTGAAAAAGAACATATACATACATGCATGCCATTATATTTAGGTAGGTTAGTAAAAGAAATGGAGCTAAAGAATTCCTTTTAAATGCCTTGGTTTGAAGAGAGCTTTCCAGTTAACAAACCAGGAAGGGAATAAATAAGAATACTATGACTTAAATTTCCTATGGAAGGAATTCAGTGCAAATTTATGTGTTTCTGGATCTCTTGGCATCTTTGCAATGTCTCCAGTTCAAAACAATACCTTTCACATTGTGATATATAAATGACACCCAATATGGGGCTTAAACCAACAACCCTGGGATTAAGAAGTCCCACACTCTACTGACTGTTCTAGCTGGACCTCTTTCTTATCTTTACTGTCCTCTCCCACTTTCCACCTCAACTGGCAGCATGTCCACAGCAACTGAAGAGATGGGTATGCTCCCCGTGGCTCTAGTCCACATCACCTATATACCTTGTTGCATCAATGGAACTGCTTGTCCAAAATCACTCCACACTCGCCCTGGCTACCAACCAGGCCAGCTCATCAGGCTTTGTGAAAGCGTAGCTGTATTTCAAGGCCCAAAGTAAGCTGCTTTTTCTCTTTTTCTTCATTCATGCCAGTGATTGCCTCACACTAGCAGAAAAGCAGCCATGCCAGGCCACAATTATATGTGCCACATAGTTGTTTAAATGTAGAAATAAAAAATGAGATTACTTAGCTACAGAGAGGGAGAGGGAGAATGATTTAGGACAGAATTTAATAACTTCCAAATTTTCTCAGTCTCAGAATTAGAACTGATGATGGAATCAAAGCACGGCTGGCAAGCACTCAGAACTCAGAACGACAACAAAACACTAACATCAGAAGGTGGCATTGGATGCTTGTCTTATTTCATTCTCATAAGCTGCTAATATTAGTTGTGAGCTTATTTGTCATTTTGCACACAAAATGTGCACTTAAAAAGCCAAGCTCTACTGCTCTATGGAGACCCTTCAAAATGATGGGACCTACTCAGCTTTAGCTCAGCTGAGATTAGCTCCAATAGTATGACAAGCAGTCTCCACAGTAAAACCAATGTTGTTAACCGTGAAATTGGCATTATTAATATTTCCCATCAGGAGCTGCAGAAAGAGGCTCTCTTGGACTGGTGACAGCTCATCTTCGTTTGATTCTAATCATATATGAGTTAAGACGACATCATTAAAAGTACATTAAGTTTAATTATGCCAGCAGCAGCCACAGACACTATGAGCCACAGTTTAATGCAGAATCCATAATTAGATAAGACCTAATCCATTAGATTCTTACTTGTTAAGAAAATATATCTCATATATAAGTGCCAGTACCAAGTAATCCTTAACAACTGACAGGAGCTTAGCCCCTTTCTTTCTTAGAGGTTGCCGCTTCACTTCAAATTTTCCATCTATGTGTGTGTGGGGGGGGTTGGGTGTGTGGGTGGGTGGGTGGGTGTGTGTGTAAGAGAGGGGGAGAGGGGAGGATATATCTGCTCTAAATGAAGTATTTCCCTACTTTGGTTTTTCTTTCTCTTGAAACAAAAATGAAAAACGATAAATGTATCACTCATCTACCTCAGACTCAGACTCATTTAATTACAGAAGATGGTTTATTCTGCAGTTATTTATCATGATTAATTTGACAGTGCCCAAGTGCCTGGAAAGAGTTGGTGCATTTTATAGTAAGAAGATGTTTTAGACAAAGTAGTAAACCAGGAGGAACCAATGAGCATCATCCAAACATAACTAAATGTTCATGTATAAAATAGCTGCAGACATAATCTACGAAAAACATATATTTCCCCAGGCAAAATAATATAGTTTTGTGCACTCTTCCTAATTTTTGTCTGGTATTAATGACTACCATCTTGCACATCAGTACTGATGACATGAAAATAATATGTGTGAAGTTGCACAAAATGACCACAAAGGTTTAATGAAGGAAAACTGAAAAATCCTCAAGATGAAGGGAAATGTTAAATAAATCCTCACAGGTTTAAAGAGAAAGAACATGTAATGTGATTGATTCATGGCACCTGCTAAAATTTATCAATATCTATTTTTTTAAAAAATCACAAAACCCAAAGTATATTTGGTGAACATTCAAACAATTGTGCATTTGTGTCAGCCCTCCTGGGTAAGTCTAACAGAAAACACAACTAGATAAGTTAAATTTACATTATGCTAAGGCTACATTAACAGAATTTTGAAATTCTAAAAGTAGAAACTTCTAGCTGACACATTTAATTGTCTGATGAATTAGGACAGGTCCTTCCTAAGTTTCTTTTCTGATCTTTAAGCCCTTGGAGGATCCCCTTTCTCTTGTGTGTCTGTTTCCTAGGCAACATCTCTTTCCCTCATCCCCCAAGATCATCCACACCCATTGCATCATGTTAGCAAAGTGGCTCTCAAAATTAGTGATTCAGAGACTGCTTAAATGATAAATGAATTAGTGTGACACCCCTTCTCTTAATGAATTAAATAAATAATTCAGCTGGGACTAGCTTTGGGCAAGAAATAAACATACCACTGACCTTTAAAAATTAAATGTTTATCTATATGTGATAGGTATTTTAAACGTATATAAGAAAAGTGAGCAGCCAGTGCCGGGTGAGTTTGGCAGTGCACCAGTTTTAACTGGGCAGACAAAGCAAGAGCATTGCCAGATTTACACAGGCTTTGCTTGACAGTAGTAGCCAAGATAATATATCACACTTCTTGCCTTCAACTCCTGGAAACTGCCTGAACAAATCTCTGCAATTTTCTTGGAAGAGATTTTTGAAAGTGGTTTGCCATGTCCTTCTTCTTCCAAGAGCTGAGAGAATGGGACTGGCTGAAGGTCTCTCAGTTGGCTTTATGCCTAAAGTGGGACTTCAAACTCATAGTGTCTCAGATTCTAGCCTCGTACCTTAACTATACACCACACTGGCTCATACTGTAGAGCAGTGACGGCGAAACTTTTAGAGACTGAGTGCCCAAACTGCAACCTAAAACCTACTTATGTATCGCCGGGTGCCGGGTGGCCGTGGCCCACTGGGTGGCCGTGGCCCGCTGGGTGGCCGTGGCCTGCTGGGTGGGCGTGGCCAGCTGGGTGTGGATACGGTGGTCATGGCAGATGGGTGGGCGTGGCCAGCTCAATGTTGCTCCTGGGGAGGGACGCCTGTGGGGGCTGGGCAGGGTTGGGGGAGATCCAGGGTGATTCTGGTGGATGGGGTGGTGGGCAGGAAGCTCGTCCTGTGGGGTGAGGCAAGGCAAGGCAAGGCAAGGCAGGGTAGGGCTGCCATTGTCTCAGGGCAAGACGAGGCAGGGGCTGGGGCGGCCGCTGCCTGACACCATCGTCCCCGCACACAGAGGCCAGCGAGTGCATGGGTGCTGGGATGCATCCGGCCACATGGGACCTCAGTGAGTTAGCAGGCGGCTGGTTGAAGAGGATGGTTGCCATCTCCAGGGCATGGCGCACGTGCCCACAGAGAGGGCTCTGAGTACCGCCTCTGGCACGCGTGCCATAGGTTCGCCATCACTGCTGTAGAGAGTAGTGGGTGGGAAATCTCAGTGTCTCCATTTTTCTATGCAATCTCAATCAAGTTTTTTTTTAAGTGAGAATTTTCAAGAATGTAACCCCTGTGGTTGGAAAAGGATTGCATTTCAAAGGAGGAGGAGGAGGAGGAGGAGGAGGAGGAGGAGGAGGAGGAGGAGGAGGAGTATTTCATTAGAAGGACTTCATTCATTAGGAGGATTTATATTTTTAAAAGCATGGATTAGGAAAAGTTACACATAGAACATATTTTGGGAAAGTAATAATGACTATTGATTTCCAGCAATACTCACTATAAAAGGAAAAAAAAGACCAATGAGATAGAGTAATATATAAAATCTTGAATGCAAACATGGATGGATTAAGATGTTCTAGCCAACTCTTCATAAATTAATTAAATTTTGAATCAAATGAAATATAACAGATAGCCATTTCAGAAATGCACATACATTTTCACCATAGTATATAAGTAACATTTCTAAGCCATGACCCACATGCAAAGTGCATCATTTAGACAAAGCATTCCCATGATTGTAAGGTAAAAAATAAGTCAGATGAAATAGCAAAGACTTTAGAATGTATTCTGCTCTGCTGTTAGTTTTCAATTTCAGAGAGCCCTCGAGAAAGGCCCACAATGTGATTCTCCTTCCTCCTTTAACCATCACACCTCTATTCTGGTTATTTATTTTCTTGTATGTATGAGAGAGCATACATAACTAAGCCAGAACCAATAACTACTACTACAGTTTAGAGTCACCTGAACCATGAGATTGGCAGGAAATAAATATGATAAATAAATAACTTTCTTTGTTCATTTATCCACTCATTTAATTTGTGGCTTAGATCATACTGACTCTGCTCTAATATAGTAGTACATAAGTATATAAGAAATATATAATCAGAGTAGCCCAAGCCACATTAACAACCTGTCCTATTAACATACTCCTGCAAGAGAAATCAAAACAAATTCCAGACCCTTTCAAATCGGGTCTTATTAAATTTTTAAAAATTTATGAGGAATTCGGTCTCTGGGGCAATGTTATTCCAGGGAAAGAGGGCAGCTGTTGAGAAAGCCTTCCTCCATGGGATGTGCAAATTATCTCAACGGAAAAACTCAGAGGTAACCTTCTTTTCTATGGACAAATCACTCTGTGTAAGCAGGTCCCCAAATATCAGGAATAGAAACTTACAGGAATTGGGTATGTCTAGTTTAATGAAAAGAAGGACTAGGGGTGACATGATAGCATTGTTCCAATATCTCAGGGGTTGCCATAAAGAAGAAGGGATCAAGCTATTCTCCAAAGCATCTGAATGCAGTACAAGAAGCAACCAGTGGAAACTAATCAAGGAGAGAACCAATCTAGATCTAAGGAGAAATAATATTTATATGTTACTTATATGTAATGGTGTAGGTCTGTACATATGTTATATATAGTATGTTTTAAATGTGTGTTATGTATGTGTACACTTTGAGAGGAAGCAACTAAATTTCATTTTTAATGTGTACCATTGTGCCCACAGGG
>NW_015386972.1:541803-546879 GCF_001527695.2 Protobothrops mucrosquamatus
TTGGTTATAATTTTTTTGTCAAGATGTGAAAACATGCTAAAGATACACCATGAGTTTCAATAAATAGCTGTCTGCAACCATTCTGATCAATTAAATGAATAGATGAATGCAGTTATATCAACATTTAGTTCCAATTGCAACTGAATGAGCTACATTTTCATCTAACAGGCTTACAAAGCACACCATTTGAAGCAGCATTATAATAAATGAAATCAGGTTAAGAAAAAGAGAATTAGATTCCAGATTGACAATGAAACATAAAGTGAGCACTGGACTAGAAAGCCTCTTGAAGAAAATCACAATCTGGGGGATTATCTATGTATCTTGCAAGACAATGAAGACACTACCAATTTAAATGAAAGCATGCATATAAGGATTAGCATCATTTTTCAGACATTCTGCCTGAGGACTGCAGGAGGTGTGATCAGTGGCATTATAAAGTCACTGGAAAAAAAGGAAGTTGACATTTGGGGTACTGGCATTTTAAGTCTTGCAGAGGCTAAGGGTTTCAATTCATTCTTTTTAAAACGTCTAAAATGGTGGGAAATGGTACCATTTGCTGAATCTTTAAAATTATTTGGGAAACTTACTATCCTCAAATTTATTGGAAAGCACACCTAAGCATGCACTAGATCCTAAGGATGCACTAGAACAAAATAGGATCAAATTAGGAATCCTCTGTTTTTGTTTCTTATCTAGTTCTTTTTCTTTTTCCCCTTTCAACTTTTCTCCAGTTCTCCCTTTCTGTTATTGGGATCACATAGGGGAAGATTTTTAGGAAATAAAAGCTGAATTCCAATTATTTCAGTGTCTCAGCACGATGTCAATTTGTTATAAGTTTTAGTGGGCACTCTGATGCCACACCAAGAGCTACAAGGTTATAACCTCTGAAGAAATGTAATCCATCAGAAATTAGGTTTCCCCATTTACACAGATTGGCATGTTTAGGATAGACTGTATTAGCTGTTTGTCCTGTCTCTATGAATAAGAGCCTTGGAGATGTCCAGTTATTCCATGAATAAGAAGGTGTCTAATGCTTTCTAATTGATACATTTATATTAATATAGTATTTTTATTGACTCTTAGCTATGGATCTTTTACAGCAAGGTTAGGGTCATCAGAAAGATTTGTCAGTTGCATGAAAACTGCATGCAACTCTTTCCATGGGATATAGAGAACGGCTGGACGCTTCCTTCTTGGAACAGCATAAAGCTCACCTCAATAATTCCTCTGCAATAAGAGTTCTGGCATAAACAGAGAGGTATGACAGCATGTTGGAGGTAAATCAGGATAGGTATTAGGTGTGCAAAGTCCTCCTTGCTGTCCTGATCCACTCAGGAGCAATAGCAATAATAATAATAATAATAATAATAATAATAATAATAATAATAATAATAATAATAATAATAATAATAATAATAACAACAACAACAACAACAACAACAATAATAATAATAATAATAATAATAATAATAATAAAGGTGGAAGGGACCCTGGAGATCATCTAGTCCATTGGTGGCGAACCTATGGCATGGGGGCCAGAGGTGGCACTCAGAGCCCTCTCTGTGGGCACGTGCACCATTGCCCCAGTCCTAGGCCTTCAGGAGGCCTTTTCACTTTAGGCCTCCACCGCCGTGTACAAAAAAAAAAGGTTCAATCAATCAGTCAATTTCAACTTCTCACGGGAAAAAAAAAGATCTTGCAAAGTTGGAATTGATTGATTGAACTTTTTAGTCCCACCCAGTCTGCTGTTACCACTGCAGCCACACCCACCCAATGGGCCACAGCCACCCAATGGGCCATACCCACCTGGCACCCGACGATGCATAAGTGGGTTTTGGGTTGCAGTTTGGGCACTCGGTCTCTAAAAGGTTCGCCATCACTGATCTAGTCCAACCCCCTGCTCAGGCAGGAAACCCTATACCATTTCGGACAAGTGGCTGTCCAGTCTCTTCTTAAAAACGTCCAGTGTTGGAGCATTCACCGCTTCTGGAGGCAGGTTGTTCCACTGGTTAATTGTTCTCACTGTCAGGAAGTTTCTCCTTAGTTCTAGGTTGCTTCTCTCCTTGATTAGCTTCCATCCGTTGCTTCTTGTCCTGCCTTCAGGCGCCTTAGAGAATAGCTTGACTCCCTCTTCTTTGTGGCAGCCCCTGAGATATTGGAACACTGCTATCATGTCCCCCCTCATCCTTCTCTTCATTAAACTAGACATACCCAATTCCAGCAGCCGTTCCTTATATGCTTTAGCCTCCAGTCCCCTAATCATCTTTGTTGCTCTTCTCTGTACTCCTTCATAAACTATGTCAGCGTTTAACCCCAGGGCACCACTTACATCAATGGGAGAAGATGTGAAAATAAAAGTAGTGGTGAAGAAAGCAAAAGAAACTGACACGTCCAAACTAATTGGGCATAGAAAATAAAATGAGACAATCCCATTCCTTACTGTTGGATAGTTCTGCCCATGAATCTTGAATCAGAGATATTACAATCCCTGAGGCTCTTAGATTTAACAGAATGTGAATCAGTATAAATTATCTAAAACCCAAAGTATCAGGAAAGTATATGAAATGAAACACTTCCACACAAAATAAGTTTTTCCCAAGAGAATAACTTTTTCCCAACAGAAATGCTTTATATTTTTATATATAATTTCTTTTTGTTGTGGTAATCTATATTATATTAAAAAGGCATCTTCTGATGCTGATAATTGCACTTTCTAAAATTACCCAGTTGTGGTGTTGAGACTAGACTCTTTAAAAGCTCAAAAAGAAAAAGTAGTTATTTGGTAGGATCTGTCAGTTCAACTTAGTTTTATTTCATTGTTGTTTTTTTTAATTTGCTACATCTTCTCCAAGACCCATAATCATGTTGGGAACAAATCATTCTAGAACTGAACAGATTGAATTGAAATAATGTTTTACACACACACACACACACACACACACACACAAATAACCATTGCTTTAATGGCAAAATAGAGAACTTCACATAATATTGCACTTCATGGACTTATAGAATACTTGGTTACTATGACCTTTGAAGTGTTCTGCAGAACAGGCTCAGAAAAAAATATTATTTCAATTCTCTCTTTGTGTGTGAGGTAGTCTTTTTTCCTCCAAAGTTTTTTGGTTTATTTTATCTCTGTTCATACATGAGAAGCAAAATAACTATGATGGGGGGAAAAATTGCAGATCAAAGTATAAGCACATATTAATTATGTAGGATTCTAACTTGTCTGTGTTTAATAATAAATGCTATGATGATTGTTTAGTTCAGCATGTTTCCAGATGAATTGTGCAGCTGTCCTGCCCTGTTTGTGGAATTTTAGTACAGCATTATCATCCCTCTCAAATTCACTCATTTTTTAAACACTTCATCCCTTTTGCTTCTTATTTAAGCAACTCTGCTAAAGAGGGCAGGATGAGATGGCTACATAATACTATTTGATTAATAATACTACATAATGCCATATGAAGCACTCTTCAACCGATTTGCCCCAAATTGTAGCATCCTGCTAGGAGCTCAATACTTGTCTTGAACAGCATTACATATTTGCATGAGCAATAAAATGCAATTTTCCAAAGAAAGCAACCCATCACTCATACTTTCCAGAAACTCACTCAGTGCTTTAAAGACATTCATTCCTCCATTTTGGGGGAAGAAAGATAGATATGTAAGATTTGGCTATAAACTGAGAAACTATGCCCTTCTATATTTTTATGAATATAATATATAGAAAAGCCTATTTTTAAAAATAAGATGACAAAAGAAACATGTTTGAAGAAGGAAAAACACAACTCAGATTTAAGCTTTGAATTTTGTGCTGATTTTTTTTTAAAAAAATTTCACTAAGAAATCACAACAGGTCTGTGAGCTTTGTTTTGTGAAGGAGGAGAGAAATGGCATTCTGATCCTGAATGGATCCTGACCAGCTCGAAGTTCACTTAGCCTTCCAAGGTCGGTAAAATGAGAACCCAGATTGTTGGAAGACAACGTGCTGACTTTGTAAACTGCTTAGAGAGGGCTGTGAAGTGGTATAAAGTCTTAAGTGCTATTGCTATTTTTCGAGGTTGGGAATTGTTCAGAAATAGCTCGTTCTGCTCAACAAGTATGCACTGCAGGAAAGAGAACATTGCACTGATTCCCTTTTCCACCCATAATTACAGAGAAAAGATGAAGTTAGGATTACCATATTTTTTTTTAGGGCATCTTTTCTTTCAATGGCTACATAGTATACAGAAATTCAGCAGGTTCTTTCCAGAACAAATATGCAGCAATAAAGAACATCTCATCTACAGGTAGTCCTTGACTTACAACAGTTCATTTAGTGACCGTTCAGTTACAATGGCACCAAAAAAAGTGATGACTGTTTTTCACAGTTACAACCTTTGTAGCATCCCCATGACCATGTGATCAAAATTCATGTTTGGCAAATGGTTCATACTTAAGGCCTTTGCTGTCACCTTTTGTGACCTTTTGACAAGCAAAGTCAATGGGGAAGCAGATTCACTTAACAACCGAGTTACTAACTTATCAACTGCAGTGATTCACTTTACAACTGTGGCAAGAAAGGCCGTAAAATGGGGCAAACCTCACTTAACAACAGAAATTTTGGGCTCAGTTGTGGTCATAAGTCAAGGACTACCTGTATTCATTTTCTTCCCACAATAAAACTATTAAAGTACTGTGAAAAAAAAAAACATGGCAGCTCTTTGTTTTCAGTACATTCAGTAGTGTTCTGTCCCCCGTCCGACTCACACCCCCCAACCAGTCAGCCGAGGGCTGAAAAACTGCTCAGCACAGTCAAATACAAAGGAACACTTGGCAGCAACTTCGTGACTGCCTGCCAAAGCCTTTACTGATAATACAGAACAAAGCAAAACATACGATAAGTCCAGGATAAATAGCCGGAGTGCTTGCAACTGGAGATTCAGCAAAATTGTCCGTCACAAAAGTTTCACACGACACACCCCTGGCTTATATAGCCAGTGGGGTGTGGTCCAGTGACTCAGCTGAAATCTCTGGCACGGCGTTTCCGCTGCTGCGCACGCTTGTCCCTCCGACGCTGGCGTGGAT
>NW_015386972.1:547185-557141 GCF_001527695.2 Protobothrops mucrosquamatus
AAACACTTAAAAGGACTTTCAGGCATATTTTCTCCTAAAAGCATTTATTAAGGTTACAGAGACGTCAGTACAGCATGGTGGAAATGCTTAGGTCTGGCTTCTCTTCCGTTACGCATATACATTTTAAGCATTCCCCCCCCTTTTGGGGTCATGGTTCACATCTTCCAATCAGCTTGGAAGATGTGATTTACTTCCGGTTTCTTTTTCCCAGGCTATCCTTATTCTCCTCCCTTTTCTCTGTTGCCTGGTTTAACTATAAAAATGCCAGACAGTTCTGCATATTGTCAAAGCAAGAATATACAGTATTTGCAGCGTTGACACCACATTTTCTAATCAACCAATCTTCTTCACTTGTTAATATTTTAAGGCAGCTTACAATTTTGAATTTGTAAATAATTAATATGAACAAATAGTTCTGCAAATGCACAATAAGCCTTAACCAACATCAAAAGCAGTTCAGATCCAATTTTACTTCTGCGTATACAGTCAAATGTAAAAAACATGATCAAACTTCTTAATTTTAACAAGGGAAGTAAGGGATGAAATAAGGGCATTTTATGCCTTTGGTAGCATACTAGCAAAAAAGGTCTCAACCTCTTCTCATATTAACCTCACTATAAAAGAGAGACTATGTGGGAGGTGTCTGGTTACCCAAAAAGGAGCCTTCTCCATCATGATCTTCTATTATTCCTTCTTAGGATGAAAGAATCAGAGGAGATGCCGGGATGCACAGCTACAAGGATGATGTATTGCCTTCTTCCATTCTTTCTTACTATCCTACATTTTCCAATTTCTGAGCTTATAAAAAGTGATCAACTTTGCCATTTTAAATAGAACATTTAAATAAAACAGTTTGGAGCGTAGACAGGAACAATTGCCTAATCAGAAAGAATTATCACTCTCCTAGGAGACTAATGAATTCAGAATTACATCAGAACATGTCTACTCAAAATTTTAAAAAATATATCTAAATGTGATCAAGGGGTTTTCTGAGCCAAGACTTGTAATTGGCTTTGAATACTATCCAGTACTGGAAATTGCATTTGAAGAATTAGGCTGGGCTAGGGCCAAAAAAGGCAGGCAAAAGGCAAAAATGAAATATAATATATTACATAGTGGTGATTACTTGCTCCCTAGTTTTCCTCTTTCTGTTACTTTTTAAAAAATAGCGTAGCATCAATTTTGCATAGAGTATTTGTCCTTGATTTAGCACTGTGTTTCTTTTCATTTATTTATTTATTCTTTTATTGCTTTTAGAATAATATTTTCCCCAGCCAGCATTTCTTAGAGTTGACATCTACACACTTTAAAGTTTCCAAGTTAAAATAATACTGATTTAGCATTTCTGTAAGGGCTTTTTCATTGATTAAAATATATTTATTCTTTCCTTCATTCCGGCCCCACTAAGCACAGACTGTCTGTGTGGCTTTAAAAAAGAAAGAAAGAAATCTACAACTCTATAACTATCTTTGAATTTGTTGGGAAATGTAGAACCAAAACATAAACATGTTGGATGTGTTATCCTTTTAACTTCTAGGAGTGTTAAGCAAGAGATCCCCTTTTTGGTGCCTCTTTTTTAATCTTTGCTCTGCTTTCCCCTTGTGGAAGTTTGATATGTTTAGGTTCTCTCTTTCAACCCATGCAATACCTTTGCAATACCCTTTGCACACCATAAGGAGAAAAAATTGCGAAATACACTTTGTATCATAGCATATATCTTAATAAACTGGATCTTAAACTTTTAAAATCTTCTTAACGGTCATGGCTCTTCTCATATGTGTACAAATTGCTAAATATAGCTCATCATAAATGAACTTTACATTATAACATGCTCTTTATTATATCAAGGTGATAGTATTTCTTTTCTTTTTATTGCCCATTTCTTACTATCTTATTGCTTGTCTTTCTTTGAGTGCATTAAACTTGATTCCATAGGACTAACTGATCTGTGGTCAACTCTATTTCTACCATGAGAGTCCATTGCTTCTTTCCTTTATATACTTGTTATCTCTTCAGTTGACCACAAAATCACTTTAACTCCCAATAAAGCATTAGCATATTATACATTTCAATTCCACATGTTTTGGGTTATTAATTGATAGTTTCTTTTAACTGATTTCTGTTTTCTACCTTTATTTCAGTTCTCAATTTCAAAACAAATATTTGCAGTGAGGAAGTAGGGGATCTAGAACCCAGAGAAGTTTTATTTGAGATCTCAGATAAATTGTAATTATCATTCCACTATTAAATTTAATTTTGAAAAAAATTGTTGCAAATTTGGTTTAATAATTTAGACTACTTTGTTTTCCAATAATTGTTAGTTGGAAAAACCACCTTTAAGATCATATTGCTCTGCATTGTATCCAAAGACACGAGGGTCCTTGCTTCTTTTTGCAAATCTGTGTCTTAAAGTCTAAATTCTGTAATAACCTTTTAAAAATTCTCCAAGTATAATTCCCTAGGGTGAGTTATGCTTCTAAAAGGACTCTCTATTACATTTCAAAATAGAAAGAAAATAACAATAACAATAGCACTTAGACTTATATATCACATTCTAGTGCCTTACAGTTTCTCTAAGCGATTGAGTGTCAGCATACCGTCCCCAAGAATCCGCGTCCTCATTTTAGACATCACCCTCTTGTTAACAATAAGTTCATGATATGTGATGCCATTACCTTTGATAAATATTTTCTTCTAGGTGTTAAAAATCCTAGATTTCTATATTTTTAATCTACACATAGCTTCATCGCTTTATTAAAAATGCACTTGAAGTGTATATTTAGCGTCCTTGCTGCTGGCTCTTTGAGGAACTTTATCTTCCATCCATCTTGCCTTCCTTATGTCTGCATTGATGCCATTGAGTGTGCAGCTATTAAGGGAAGGGCCTTTGTTGGGAGAAAAAAGCACAACAGGAAAGTAAGAGTTTGATTAGAAGCAAGAAACAGATGGAGATGGATATAAAATGCAGAAGAGAAGACTATGAAAAGAGAAAACTATCTATACAGTAAGTATAAAATAATGACATTTTGGAGCAAGGAGTTCTGCCATCTAGAAACCTCTCACAGAACCCACAAAGTACATAATGCATTAATGGGAAAAGAGGCCAAATGGACAGAGAGAGTAATTGCTATTTGTAGTTCTCACAGGTGCTGTTTTTCCTGACTGTAATGGCTTCAGAGCCTTTAATGAGTAGCTTCCCTTTGGAAGTACTAACCTTTTATCCTGCTGTGAAGCCATTCTTGGTCCCCCATTGTTAGTAAGACTTGAAAACAAGTAATGGCTTGCATAAGTCCCAGATTCCCATATCTCCCGCCTGAAAGATTCTGCACTGCCTGGGTTCTGAAACTATCAGACTAGCTCGCAATTTCATTGTTCCCTGGGTAGAGATACAGAGATCAAGACATGAAAACTTCATTGGCATGGAAATCAAAAATATGACACCCGCAGATGTTCCATCAGTCAGCTTTAAAGCAATTAGACTGATATTGGTTCAGGAAGAGCAGCAATTGCTGCTCATTGATCAAGAGGGGGTCAGCATTTCTCCTACAATGACAAGCTGGACATGATTATTTTTAGCAAGCAGGCTCTGAAGCAATAACAGACACTTCTACTGGGTTATGAAGAATCAGAGCCCAGCGATGCATCTCTACCAGCTCAAGAAAGGCCTGCATGTGGAAAGAATCAATTCCTTTACTTCCCACTTAAAACAAGAAGTCATTGGAATGGGATGGGATGGGATGGGATGGGATGGGATGGGATGGAATAGAATAGAATAGAATAGAATAGAATAGAATAGAATAGAATAGAATAGAATAGAATAGAATAGAATAGAATCTGGAAGGGACCTTGGAGGTCTTCTATTCCAATTCCCTGCTTGAACAGGAGACTCTATGTCATTTCAGACAGATGGTTGTCCAATCTCATTTTGAAAGCCTCCAGTGATGGAGCATCCACAACTTCTGAGGTTGGACACACTCGTATCTGGAGGCTGTTTATAAGGGTGGGTGGGTAGAGACATAACCATTTACACTCTTACCAACATTTTTCTTCTTTTTTCCCTTTTTCTGTTGTGATTTTCCTCTTCTCTCAGGAGCAGATGGACAGGTGGACAGGTATTTGAGCTAAACGTTGATGAAGGGATTTGAAACTGGACAAAGACTGCATGAAATTAGACAGAGAGTTGCAGGTTTTAATCTCTGCTCAAGAGTTGGGAAACCTATGCCCTTTGAGATACTGCTGAACTTCAGCTTTCAATAGCCAAGCAGCATAGTCAATGTGGAAAGATGCTGAGAATTGTCTTTCAGCAAGGACGCTCACAAATTACTGATCCCTGAACTAGAGAAACCTACTAACTTTAGAGCTGTGCTGCACTTTTTAGAGCTTGGGTATGAGTCCCAGGCCCACTTTATGCATGAAAGCCAGCTGGGTGACTTTAAACCAGGCACTCTCTCAACTCAACTGACCTCATAGGGTTGTTGTTCTTGTGGAGAAAACAAGAGGAGGAATGGAGAAGGAATGAGAATTAGGTATGTTTGCTGCCCTGAGTTACCTATAAAAATAATAAAGGTGGGAAATAAATAAATATTATATTTCTCTCCACAAATGTGAGATGTCAGCATCTCAAGCATCTCATTAACTGGATCAAACTTTTTTTCCTCAGTAGCATTCTTTTGCCTTTAACAGCTATATGACATGCTGATTTATGAAGAGAAACCACTCTTGGCAGGTAGAAACAATGATGAAAATGCTAATACTGGACCAAAATCTCACTTTTCCATTTCCTACAAGTTTACTATCCCTGTGAAAGAAGGTTCGTTTTTTCTATCTCATTCTCAAATAATGTTTGTGTGTGTTTCATTAAACTATCTAATGCAACAGTTGCAAATATATAACTCTGTTAAAAATCTAAATTTTAAAACTACCTTGTAACCTTCCTAGGATTGTCTAAGTATCTCAATCTGGAAAAGTCCCATAAAATGATGCCTGTTGTATAACTGAAGGTTGATTAGCCACAAATCACTGGGTAGGTGATTATACATTAAAAAGTAAGTAATCTATCCAATTGGTCAGTCACCTTTTAACTATGATAAGTGCAACTTTGCATTCTACTCATGAGTGTTTCACCTCAAATTTTCCCATATTTTCCTTTGGGAAAAAGAAAACATTGAAAACTGTACTTTTTTGTGCATCCTTTGAGTTATCATTTTGACTTTTATAAAATGTTGCACTTTTCTACCCAATAACTAATTTGAAATGCAGTTATGTTAACATTTACACTTATCAAATGTATTCATTTAACTAACTTATGATCATAAGCCAAAATACAGAAAGAAAAACAAATGAAAAAGAAAACAACTGGGTTATTATTTAAAAGCCAGCTAAAAGAAAACTAAAAGACAGGGAGCAATTTGTTGTTATTGTTTTTAAAAATCCAGAGGGGAATATTTCCCTTTTGGAGCCAGAATTATCGAATTGGGTGGTACAATTTTCTCAAATGCACATTGGAGGGAGAAATATAAATTATTTATTAAAATAATTTATAAAGCACCTTTAAGTAAGGTTGCTTACTAAAGGTATATGTTAGGAAAAAGTGTAGTCAAAATGCATATCTTAAGAAAAACACACACATTGACATGCATATGAAGTTTAAGCAAGCCATTCTTTTAAGAAAAACATCTCAAGTTGATGTTAAGGGGATGAACTGAATTTATAACTGTAAAAAAGGAAAAATGAAGTAAAACTAAATTAACATGTCTGCCTATCCATATTGTTCATCTCATTTTGTTTCCTTTAAAAATCATGTTCTGAATAACAGTAAGCATCACAATTTCAAAAACAAAACAAGGGATGGTAGCTTGAGCCTTATAATTAAATTTGAAAGGATGGTTTGATTCCGCATCAAATATTCAAATTGGATGCTATGCACGAAACATTTTCTTGTCTTCTTCTCCAGCATGATGCTATGTTTTTTCCAAATGGATGAATCTTTGCAGCTGCTTAGTTGGACAGTGTTTGCTTTTAGTCTTGATAATGAATTCATACAGGTTATCACTGTGTCAAGTATACATTTTGTGCACTATTAACAAGAAATTCACATGCTACTTTTTAGACGTGAAGTATATTGCTTTTAAGCATTTAAACAAGAAATTTCTAATGTCTAGAAACAGTTGAATCCAGCTCAGAAGAAAGCTGCACGTGGGTTTATTCTTAATGAAATAGTTACCAAATTGCTGTGTTGATTTGAACTGTAGGGTTTTCAATGTTTGCCAGTGCTTGGTAATGGGGTGGGAAAAATCACCTAAGACGGTTATCAGATATTCACTTTAGGAATGAATAGCTATTGTTGAAAATAGATACAATCTGGGGGCTAATGTACTTAGAGCCTACATTTTATTAAGTTTCCAGTGCTGTTCTTGCTCTGTTTAATTTTTCTTTGTAAATTTGTACTTAATCAAGTATCAATCTATCTACAATCTACAATCTATATTTAGCTTAGTTCAGCTAGCACTGAACAACAAACAGACTTAATTCATCAAGAATGATGGGATTAAGTTTAGTGGGGCTTATTCTGGATATGTTTGCATTGAATGTGGGCTGAGTCATTTTCATTCATGCTTACTTAGTCTTCACTAGTTTAATAACCCAAAATAATACTTACTTTATTATTTGGTGACTATTTTCTACATTATTATTTCAAAGACCTTTGAGGTATTACCTTTGTAAAAGAAGTAGCAATAGTAGTAGTGAATATATTTTCATAACCTGAGAATGTTCCTTTCCCTGTCCTTACCACTTTCTAAAGAGGGACGATTAAGAACACGCTGTCATAGAGCATCATAGTCTGGTTTGGAAGCATCGCTGCTTCAGACAGGAAAGTGGTGCAGAGTGGTGAGGATGTCTGAAAAGATTATTGACAGTTCCCTCCCTTCCATCCAGGACCTAGCACATAAGCATTGCTTGAGCAGGGTCCGTAAGATTGTCCAGGACACTACACATTCTCTTCACGACCTGTTTTCCTTGTTACCTTCTGGAAGGAGGCTTCATGGTATCAGAAGCAGAACATCCAGATTCAATCACAGTTTTGTTCCATACAGTATTAACCTTGTGAACTCTAAAGCTTCCTCCTTGCATTATGTATTCAAGATGGACTGTGATTAATATTTATATGTTACTTATATGTAAGGGTGTAGGTCTATATATATGTTGCATATAGTATGTTTAAATGTGTGGTATGCATGTGTACACTTTGAGAGCAAGCAACTAAATTTCATTTTTAATGTGTGCCATTGTGCCCACAGTAAAAAATGATAATAAAGGTTATCTATCTATCTATCTATCTATCTATCTATCTATCTATCTATCTATCTATCTATCTATCTATCTATCTATCTATCTATCTTACTCTAACTCACCAATATTTTAGTAACTTTGATTTCCCTAGTTTAAGCATGCAGAAATAAGAAACAAATGAAAATCCTTACAGAGAAAGATAATTATTGAACTCAGAGGGTCCACCTGGCAGGTTATTTATTCCTATTTCCTAATCAAGCAGATTGCCATTGCTTGACATCTGTCCATTGCCCGCTGCTGTACACCTCTTCAATTCCATGTGATGAAAGTTATCTGGACCATTGCTTTCCAACCGGGATAAACATTGTCTTGTACTATCACCCTAACTGGTTTCCTGATACTTGCTTGGAAATACCAAGTATGTATATGGCACTTCTTCAGGTAGTTAGAGAAAAAAGGAGAACTTCATATCCACAAATCATGTTCAACAAATAGATGTTGAGGCTTTAAATAAAGATAGCCTAACAGTATCAAATCTTTTTAATTGTTGGCAAAGCCTTTCAATAACAGCTATCCTAGCCATAAATGGACTATATGTCTCCCAGCAATAAATCGACTGTTTAGATTTCAATTAATTTCCCTGTGTTAAATGAATTGGTCCTATTGCTTTTAGCAATAAAAATCTCACTAATTGAAAACATTTCCTTTACTTGCTTGAGAAACAAAGGGCAAAGGTGGAACTGTGCACTGTGGGATAAGCACAAGAACACAGAAACCTAGAGCTAAACCAATTCTCCTCCCCTCCTCCCAAAAAAAGGGAAGTTAGAAAAGAATCTGTGACTCCAAGGTTGGGTCTTGCATATCTTTCTAAGAGCCTGAGCAAAAAGATGTTTGATTTAAGGAGTTGAAAACAGGCATTTGAGCACACCTCCACATGCTTCAAAGATTTTGTCTTTTTGCCTTTAAATATAGATTAGAGAAAGTTGCATGTCTAAAGTAAAATTATATGTAGGGGGGGATGTAGGGGCATCCAACAGGAATATGTCATAGAAAATCACACATATAAAAATGTGAAAATTCATGTGTCTTATAGAAAAGACTGATGAGTAAATCAACGCAGTACTCAGACAAGCTCAAAGGGGCTGATTTGTTTATACTTACTGTAATATAAAAGATGTCTTTGGGTTCCATTCAGGTTAATTTCCATATTAATATTTTGGGTTCTGATGTTTTTTTTAATGTTTTCACCTTGAATATTTATTTGTTCAGGTAGAAAGACTGGATATAAATCAAATACACAGAATAAATAAATTATTCAATTTTGCACTTTAGCACTTGGGGAAGTGAGAATAGGGGGAAGATAAAATCTGCAATATATTTATATCTTGCCTTTTTCTCTTTCTCTCCTCTGGCTTTGCTCCTAGATAGGATTTAAAAGTATTATTTCTGACACAGACCCTTGTTTGCTTGATTGACTGCATGAAGGAAATTAGAATGGGAGAGGTAAAACTCTCTCCTTTAAAATACATAGACCTTCGTCTAAATCAGACATGTCAAACACAAGGCCCGGAGGCCGGATGCGGGCTGCAAAGTGATTTCATGTGGCCCGCGAAGCCATCCTGGAAACAGTGAGGGAATGGCCCCCTCTGCCTTGGCCCTGGCCCAGGCCAACCGGGAGCCAATGTACAATTTTGTGGTGGCCATCTATGCTGAAACATATTCAGTCTTAGCTCCATAAGCCCCCCCCCCATGGCCTGAGAGGAACAGTGAGGCTCCTCCAGTGGACCATGCCTTGGCACTTGCCCTGGTCCCACCCCCTTTTTCCAGAGACCCTCAGATCTATCCCACTCCTGCCCAGGCCCCCACAGGCACCCTTGACACGAACGATGTAGAGCTGGCCACACCCACCCAGTAGGCCACACCCACTTCATCCACACCCACCCGGTAGGCCGCACCCACCCTGGCCACACCCACCCGGCCCTCTGAGGGCAACCGCAATGCTGATGCGGCCCTCAATGAAATTGAGTTTGACACCCCTGGTCTAAATATATGTTATTTTATTGAGCTTCACAGTATTTTCAACAGCTTGACAACCTACTTTCTTTGAAAGGAGCATTTCAAAATGAAATGCAAAGCCTCAGCTATGCCTGACTTTCCCTGAAAATTATTGTGGCATCTTGCCACTGATTGAAGCTGAAAAATAATTTCTTAAGAAGTTGTGCATGCTTTTACTCCTCTCCTGTCTGGGCTGTTTATTTTAAGCTCCCTGTGAGTTTTCCACCAACTGATCTCGTTCACACAGTAATATTTTTATTAAAAGGGAATCAGAAGACTGTCTTTAATAAATGTTAACAGCCTATATAAAAATATAGCAATTAAAGCTTTTGTTTCTGGGCCCTTTCAGAAAGATACAGAACAAATCTCAATGATGAGAGATATATTAGTATATATGTGCTTAAACACACGTGTACACACATACATGATATAGGAATTACAACTATACAGGGTAATAAATATTCTAAAAACCTAACATACAATCTAACAAACATAAGAGAAGGGAAAATAAGAAATGGCTCCCTCAGCAATAGACCCATATAAGTAAGTCTTCAGTGCCATAAAATCACAGACCTGATCATATAACCACGTCTTGAGGGCCTTCTGGAATA